>NC_133176.1:60952500-61162500 GCF_049306965.1 Danio rerio
TTAAAAATGATCAAAATAAATATATGAATTAAATACAGTAAATAAAAATACATTAAAATGATCAAAATAATACAAAATAAATATATTAAATTAAAATACAGTAAATAAAAATACACTTAAAATGATCAAAATATTAAAAATAAACATGTGCCCCCAACAATACTGGGTCAAATATAGGTTAAAAAGTTTTTTGATATTTAATTGAAACTATCAACACTGGATTTGTCCATATTTGACCCAATAGCGGGTCACAACAACTCAACATGCATATGAGTGTAGTCATATTTTTGATATATAGTTTGTTTAATTTTTAATGCATTTTGGCAAACTAAACTAGCACATTTAATAGAGAGTACTTAGTACTAGTTAGGTAGCTAAATTTAGCAACTAACAAGCCAAACTGGATAATGATCACTTACCGTCTTTGTCCTGAAGAGGGAGCTGTTACTACATCTGCGTTCACTTAAAGGGACAGGTCATCCAAAAATATCAGTTCTGCCATCATTTACTGACCCTCCATTTTTCTTACCAGATACATTTGAACTTCTTTCTTTGGTTGAACTCAAAAGTAGATATTTTGAAGAATGCTGCAAACCTTTGACTTCCATGTAGCATACATTTATTTTAAACTGATGTTGTTTACAAATGCACAAACAGCAAATATTACTATAATAATGAACTAATGTCCATTTATATGGTACAAAAGTCTATCTTTTGGGAAGTTTCAGCCCATGTGACCGATTTTATTCCTCATTTCAGAGTGTTTATTTATTATTAACCCTTTAACTGTTGTTATTGAGATTATAGTCTGTCAGCATAAACACTGACTGTAGAGTTTTATGTTGATTTGTGAGGCATCATCACTTGGTGTCTTCTCAGAATGACCACAGGACTTGTAGAGCTGCTCATCGATGGATTACTCTTCAGTGTTTGCACTCTCAGCAGTGAATATTAAACCACACTGAACTGAACTAAACCGAACTGCAACTCTGAAAACTGGACTGACACGGTTTACATTTACTATAATCTTTCATGTGAAGCTGCTTTGACAATCTACTTTGTAAAAGCGCTAGAGAAATAAAGATGAACTCAACTGACACACGAGAGCAGTGCCAGCAGAGATTTCCTTCTGCCAGCATGAACTAAACGCCTTTCAGTTTTGATTTTAGTGCAGAACTTTCACAAGAGCAAACCACAGAGAAACCAGCGGAAGAACCTGGCAGTGAGATTACAACACACACACACACACACACACACACACACACACACACACACACACACACACACACACACACACACACACACACACACACACACACACTCAGATTCACTGGAGGTTGGTGATGATGATGAGGGTGTCTTTGATGTGTGTTTGATCGGTTTCTTGTGTGTGTTTTTGGTTTGTTTCAAGTTCTCAAGCACAAAAACCACAATACTTCAGCTGAGCAGATCTTAAACACACTCACATCATTTTATAGCAGCAATTGACAAAAGAAAGAAACAAACAAACAATAACCGGGTCAGATTCAGTTTAGCAAATTTTAGATTTATTCGTGATCAGATGTCATGTGAGGCTGCTCTAATCTATTATCACTCCATGATCATTTCTCACATCACTTATTGTTTAACCACTTGGTCCCAAGCCAGCATCACTACTCTGAAGCCACTTAAATCTTTATACAAACAATCCATAAAAATCCTTGATAAGAAATCAGTTCAATATCACCATTGTTTAATATTAAAAAAATACAACCTGCTTAGTTGGGAAAATTTAATTACATATGTACATATCTGTTTAATGTTTAAGACTTTACATAACCCGACTTCACCATTAAATCAGTTTATAAATATTAGAACGACTGCTCACCGAACTACTAGAGGTGACAGAGAAGACTGCATTATTCCTCTCAAAAAAAGCAAATTCAGTCAATGTGTATTTTCAGTGAGAGCTGCTAGGGAATGGAACTCCATCCCACCAACAATTAGAAGATCATGCACTTTTCGTTCTTTTCAGTCTCATGTTAGAAATTGGTTATTGACAAACCAGCATTGTCAGCATTAGTATTCTTGACACATTTGTACTGTTGTCTTTGCCTTTTTGTCCTCTGCTCCCATCAGTCTGTTCTTTTTTTTTCTTTTCTTCTTTTCTTTTCTTTACTTTTTTAACTGTATTTCTTATGAAAGTGTATTTAATGTTTAATGTTGTGCTTCTATTTTAGGTGTGACTTTTTAACAGTCTGTAAATGGTCTACGGATGAAAAATAGCCATTCTTGGCTAATTCTGGCACATTTTACAGTAATGTTTATTAATGTGCATTGACCCTGTAAACAAATAAACTAAACTAAAAAAAAAAAAAAAAAAAAAAAACAGCACAATTCTGAAAAGTAATGAAAACCTGATGTACACAAATCCTCCATTCTGCAGTGAGTTTAAAGAGATGTGATCCAAAAATAAACATTAAGTCTGTTTATAAAGTCTAGCTCAGGACTCCAATGCTCTTCAAAATAAATTATTTAACCTTTTTTAGGGCACTCTATAGTGTAATGTGGTTTATTAAAAGATGTATACCGTTTTGAACTTGCTGAAAATGTTATAAACAATCACAACAAACTGGCCTAAAACACAAAATGACAAAGTAAAATACTCTCTTCCACAAATGTAAAAGTGAAAGTGAAAACAAAAAGCGTGCATTCGAAAGGTGCCTCAGTATTTGAATATGCCTCCCCTTGTGGGTATTAAAGGAACTGCAGCACTAGTCATCAGAAACAACTGCTGTTAGATTTAGAGTTATTCTAAATCTAGAGCTGTTAGAGTTATTCATTCGTTCATTCTCTTTTCAGCTTAGTCCCTTTTTTATCAGGTGTCGCCACAGTGGAATGAACCGCCAACTCATCCAGCACATGTTTTATGCAGTGGATGCTCGTCCAGCTGCAACCCATCAACTGATTGAATAACTACAATTAGACCGCATTTAATCATCATGACAGGCCTAATTAAACTCTGAATCACAGTTTTCTATGATGACTATAACAATTCACAATTTTTGCATCAAAATTTTTGTATTGTACAAAATAAATGATAAATGCATCAAAATGAACAACCCGTTCCAATGTTATTTCATATGTAAAATATAATCACATAATGTTCAGGTGGTATCTCAGTCATTAACTTTTGTACAGAAATCAAACATGCACAGTGACTTTCCATTGAAGTACACTATTAGTATTGTACGCTCAGTTTCTCACCTAATTTGCATAGGCTATACTCTGGTATATTTTATTTGATTTTCAGGAAAATAAATAAAATACGTTCTTACTCTAGTTTATACAAATAATAAGCATATCTTATTTTAAAGATAAATTTAGATGTCAAAAATCGTCCTTATGGCGCCTCCTGCTGGTCAAAAGTGACTAAACGTGTAGTACATTTCTGATTAATTATGAAACAAAAACAACACCAGCCAGTCAGGAACTCACAGTAAACCACTAAATATGATAGTACATATCTAGACATCTTTTGAAAAGTAGATATACATTTATCCAGCATTATGTGTTACCAACTTTACATATTCGATATACAACTTTACATGTATTTGTATTGTTTATATATAAACCTGTACTTCTTAAAACGCATATACATGATAGAAATTGAATATTATTTATAATATACTTATAAAATCGAAGAGGCTGATTAAATTACCTGTAAACTGTAAAACATTGATTAGTTAACTTTACTTAAAAAAAGGATCTGAACAGTTGCCTTAAAGTGATTATGTAAACAAACTTGGCGCATAATTACCAAAATTAAGTTAAAAAGCTTAGCAGTTTCAAGTTACAAACTCACTTTAAGTAAAGCCAACTTGTCGTTTTAAGGCAACACGTTTACTCACATTAATGTGTTTAAAGTCAAGTAACTGATCGCTTTTTACAGAGTACAGATGCCGTCTTATTTCTATTTGAGATGATTCTCAACCCCAAAAACATAAGGAAGTGAAAGAGAAATTAGACAGACGCAGACAGACACGCACGGATTTATGCTTTGAACTCTTTGGTTAGAACTCATTCATCATGTGGACAGTTCAGTGTACAGTGGTGTGCTTCTGCATCTGCACAGGTGAGTGTCGTCGCTTTACTGTAAAACAGGAGCTTCTCCAATTCAGCTTCAGAAACTATTCGCTCTGATTTAATGAACTATAAATTAATAATGGTTTAAAAACGGTATAGTGATGTTACAAAATATGTATTTATTATATAAATTGAGTCTCTTTATTTGGTTGACAGAGTAAGAGAGCGTCTGAAAACACTGTGATTTTAATATTTACTATTGCTGTATTTAATATGTACATTTAAAACTATATTTAGACTATTTGCTTTTGTTTTGAATGTTAAAGTCATTTGTTTTGAATGTTTTTTTGTGCAAAAATTGTCATTTAGAGCCTTTTTGTAAAAAATAAATAAATAAATAAATAAATAAATAAATAAATTAAATAAAAACGCATGCTTTCATACATGCTTATTTTCAGTTTTAGACAACACAATACCACTGCTAAATCATGTTTATACTTCAGAATAATTATGAAATTAATATTTTTACATAATGATTCAACATTATATATTTCTATGTGCAAAAACCCACCCAGGACATAAAAAAAAGTTATGAATATTTTTTTTTTTTTTTATGGAAAAAATGCTCAACAGCACAGTGGCTCAGTGGTTAGCACTGTTGCCTCACAGTAAGAAGGTCACTGGTTTGAGTCCTGGCTGGGTCAGGTAACATTTCTTTGTAGAATTTGCATGTTCTCCCCGTGTTGTCGTGGGTTTCCTCCAGTTGCTCTGGTTTCCCCCACAGTCTAAACACATGCATTATAGGCGAATTGAATAAACTAAAATGTCCGTAGTGTACAAGTGTTCGAATGTGTGAATGGGTGTTTTCTAGTACTGGGTTGCGGCTGGAAGATTATCCACTGCATAAAACATATGCCAGAATTGTAAGTGGTTCATTATATTGTGGCAACCTCTAAAATAGAGACTAAGCTGAAGGAAAATTATTGAATGAATAAATTAATCTAAAAATCCAGTAAACCCATGGAAACTGATTTTTTTTGAGTGGTCTCTCTTTTTTTTTTCCATAGTAGGGTTTAAATTCACTAGTTTGCATTTCAAAAACGAAGTATAGTTGACACAAATCACAACAGAACAGTATAGAATTAATATTTCCCAAATGTTTTTCATTTCCAGCTTTTCTACCAAAAATTAGTAGCATTGCTATCACTGAATATGAGGGCAAAAGCATTACATTTCGCACCAGCTACACAGAGGGCTTTGAGACAAACAGCAAGTACTTCAGCAGATCAGACACATTCTTCTCTGAGAAACTAGTAGAGACTTCTGAATCTAACCGATGGACAACACATGGCAGATTCGCTATTTTCGACAACACATCCGCGCACGTAATCATCGCCACCATCTTGAATTTGACCATGGAAGATTCCGGCTCGTACACTGTGGGTGTGGATGTGACACTGCTGCCTGATTATGATGCTGAAATACAGCTGACTGTAATGAGAGGTGAGAGACAGTCTTTGACATGTAGCCTAAGCATTGTTTCACACATTGTCGAATGCAGAAGTCATGTGGCTTAGAGGAAAAAATAATTAAAGTTTTACCTTTCTGCACAGCTAAAGCTCAGAAAACCACAACACCACGACAGAGACTCACAACAACACCACAGGGACTCACAACACCATCACAGAGATTTGCAACACCATCACTGAGACTTGCAACAACATCACAGAGACTCGCAACACCTTCAAAAGGTACCATACTAAACCCAAGGGATTTTTAACTGTTGCAAAACTATTTTCCCTGCTGAACAAAAAACAGCATAAACAAGTCCAAGCTAGATCCAGAACATTAGATCCAAGCCAGTAGATCCAGACCACTAGATCCAGACCACTAAATCCAAGCCACTAGGTCCACTAGTTCATGGCCACAAAAATCCAGACCACCAGATCCAGAACACTAGATCCAGTCTAATAGACGCAGATCATTAGATCCAGTCCACTAGGTCAAGACCAATAGATCCAGGTTCAATAGATCAGTACCACTAGTTTATGACCACTAGATCAAGGCCAGTAGATTCAGAGCTTTTAATGCAGACCCCTAGATTAAGACCAGGAGATCCAGGCAACTAGGTTCAGGTCACTAGATCAAGACCACTAGATCAGGAACACTAGATCTAGACTGCTAGATCCAGGCCATATTCAATATAGTGTGTCCTGAAATATGTGGGTCTGCAGCTGGACATTACCAGATTAAACCAGCCTGGAATTGGCCAAAACAAATGCCGTCTTATTTCTATTGGAGATGATTCTCAACCCCAAAACATAAGGAAGTGAAAGAGAAAACAGACAGACTCAGACAAACACGCACTGATTTATGCTTGAACTCTTTGGTTGAAACCATTCATCATGTGGACAGTTAAGTGGACAGTCTTGTGCTTCTTCATCTGTACAGGCGAGTACCATCACTTTACTGTGTTTCCCAGTTCTGGGTATAGCAGCTGGAAGGGCATCCCCTGTGTAAAAACATGCTGAAATAGTTAGCGGTTCATTCCAGAAACAGATTTCTTGAGTGTTGTGGCCTAGATTTAGTGGTCTGTATTTAGTGGCCTGGATTTAGTGGCCATGATTTAATGGTCTGAACCTAGTGGCCTGGATCTAGTAATCTGGATTTAGTGGCCTAGCGACAGCGAGAAGGTCACTGGGTGGAGCCTCGGCTCAGTTGGCGTTTCTGTGTGGAGTTTGCATGTTCTCCCTGCGTTCGCGTAGGTTTCCTCCCGGTGCTCCGGTTTCCCCTACAGTCCAAAGACATGCGGTACAGGTGAATTGGGTAGGCTACATTCGTAGTGTATGAGTGTGTGTGTGAATGTGTGGGTGGATGTTTCCCAGGGATGGGTTGCCGCTGGAAGGGCATCCGCTACGTAAAAACTTGCTGGAAAAGTTGGCGGTTAATTCCGCTGTGACGACCACGGATTAATAAAGGGGCTAAGCCGACAAGAAAGAAAAATGAATAGTTTGCATGTCAAACTTCGAAGTATAGTTGAAAGATCACGACTGAACAGTATAGAACTAATATTTCCCAAATGTTTTTCATTTCCAGCTTTTCTACCAAAAATTAGCCGTGCTATTACTGAATATGAGGGGAAAAGCATTACATTTAGCACCAGCTACCTAGAAAGCTTGGAGACAAACAGCAAGTACTTCAGCAGATCAGGTTACTTCTGTGAGAAACTGGTGGAGACTTCTGAATCCAACCGTTGGACAACACACGGGAGATTCGCTATTTTCGACAACACATCCACACACCTAATTACCACCACCATCTTGAATTTGACAGTGGAAGATTCCGGCTTGTACATCGTGGCCGTGGATGTGACACTGTGGCCTGATCCTGAGACTGAAATACAGCTGACTGTAATGAGAGGTGAGAGACAGTCTTTGAGATATAGCCTAAACATTGCTTCACACATTGTTGAATGCAGAAGTCATGTGGCTTAGAGGAAAAAATAGTGAAAGTTTCACATTTCTGCACAGCTGAAGTGCAGAAAACCACGACACCACCACAGAGACTCACAACACCATCACAGAGACTTACAACACCGTCAACAGGTACCTGAGTAAATCAGAGGGACTGTGAACTGTTACAATTTCTTTTTTCCGTGCTGAAAAGCAAAGCTGCTTAAACCAACACAAGCTGGGTGGTTTAGCTGGTCGATCAGGCGAGTTTTAAAGGGGTTTTAGCCACTTTCAGGCTGGTTTTAGCTGGTCAGGTGAAATTTATCCAGTTCCAGGCCCGCATACCCTCTCAAGTTTCAGACCACTGGATCCAGACCACGAGATCCAAGCCACTAAATCGGGATCACTAGTACCAGGCTACTAGATCCATGCCACTAGATCCAGGTCTCGATTTTCAAACTGCTAGATCGAGACCACTAGCTTCAAATCACTGGGTCTAGAACACAAAGTCCAAGCCACTAAATCAAGATCACTGAATCCAAGCCACTAGATTAAGACCACTAGATCTAAGCCACTTGATACAGGCCACTAGGTCCAGACCATTAAATCATGGCCACTAGATCTAGACCACTAAATCCAGATTACCAGATCCAGGCCACTAGGTTCAGACCATTAAATCATGGCCACTAATTCCAGGCCACAAGTATCCAGACCACCATATTCAGGCCACTAGATCAGTTCTAATAGACCCAGGGCACTAGACCCAGATCATTATATCAAGACCACTAAATCAAAGCCAATAGATTCAAGCCACTAGATTAAGGCCACTAGATCCAAACCACTAGATCCAGGCCATTGGGTCTAGAACATGAATTCCAAGCCACTAGATCAGTGGTCACCAAACTTGTTCCTGGAGGGCCGGTCTCCTGCAGATTTTAGCTCCAACCCTAATCAAACACACCTGAACAAGCTAATCAAGGTCTTGTTAGGTATACTTGAAACATCCAGGCAGGTGTGTTGAGGCAAGTTGGAGCTAAATCCTGCAGGGACACCAGCCCTTCAGGACTGAGATTAGTGACCCCTGCACTAGATCAAGACCACTGAATCCTAGCCACTAGATTAAGGCCACTAGATCCAGGCCACTAGGACAAGACCATTAAATCATGGCCAATAGATCTAGACCACTAAATTTAGATTACCAGATCCAGGCCATTTGGTCCAGAACATTAAATCATGGCCACTAGATCTAGACCACTAAATTCAGATTACCAGATCCAGGCCATTAAATCATGGCCACTAAATCCAGGCCAAAAGTATCCAGACCACCAGATTCAGGCCACTGGATCCAAGCTTAGACCCAAGGTGCTATACCCAGGTCACTATATCAAGACCACTAAATCCAAGCCACTAGATCCAAGCCACTAGGTCCAAAACATTAAATCATGGCCACTAAATCTAGGCCACAAGGATCCAGGCCACAAGAATCCAGACCACTAGATGCAGGCCACTACATCCAGTCTAATAGATCCAGGCCAGTAGACCCAGCCCACTAGACCCAGGCCACTAGATCAAGTCCACCAAATCCAAGCCACTATAGATCCAAGCCACAAGGTCCATAACATTAAATCATGGCACCTAATCCAGAGCACTAGATCCAGTCTACTAGATCGAGGCCAGTATAGTAAACCTAGGTCGCTAGATCTGATGGTTATGTGATTTATAGTTTGTGTTTGTTTGTGTTTTTTTTTTGTTTTTTGTTTTTAATTATTATTGTGTACACCTTCAAGCCTAAACCCACCCCTTACAGCAATAAAATGATCAGTCAAAACCAGTTATATCCAGCTTAAAGCAGCTAAAACCAGCCTTGAACTGAACAAAACACTTCTCAAATCTGACTAGTCAATCAGTTAAAACCATAGTCTTTTTAGGGGGGCTGCCTTTTAGAAGGCAGTGTATATTTTATTTTTTCATATATATTGATTAATTTTTAAATGTTGTGTTTCAGTTGATGTCCACAACACAAATATCCCTGCATATATCACACCACAGAACAAGGCCAATACAGGTACTACAGGTATTACAGGGTTTTTCATCTGTTTTATTCATTTCAAATGTTCTGTCCTATCAGTTGTGGCATTTGATCTGATTGTCTTTCACTTGTTCATCCGTTTTGTTCTTTAAGAATCGATTTCTTTTTAAATGCATCTAGACTTAGCTTGTATCTATTTGTTTACTAGTTCTGACAGTCCTGTGAGTCCTGATTTTTCATATTCCTCTTAGCGGTTCTGAGCATGTTTGGGCTAGTGTTTATTATAACTCTGATGACACCAGTTCTGCAAATATCTCTACACAGAAAATAGATAGTTTCCCTTCCTCTCTCAGTTTCTTTCTTTTGTATAAATGAAGAGTGTTTTTAATCAGGTGTTTTATCAGCTCGTTTCTCTTTTTTCCCCACAGAACCCCACCTCAGCTTGATGACAGTGCTGATGGTGGTGTGTGCTTGCACATTTCTGCTGGTGTGTCCGTTCAGTCTGTTTAAACTGTTGAAATCGTCTAGCGTCTGCAAGCGGTCAGGTGAGACAACTTCATGAGTCTTTCTACACAATATTTATTAATAGATTTATCATCTCCTTTTTTTATGCTCCAGCTTCTGCGCCTTACCACATGAGGAATACATCAGCTCAAGTTACTGTAAGTTTGTAAATAATCACATATGTAGGATTCACACGTGTTACTGCTTAAGATATGTTTCCATTCAAAGATGTGAGTTACATTTATGTGCAAAACTGGAATATTGCATGAAACATTAATGAACAAAGCAGCATTTCCAGACTATGGGAAACAAAAGAGAACAATATTATCATTTAAACCTGCTCAGATCTTGCTGAGAGAAGTGTAGTTTGACGCATTGGGATTTGCCACTGTGGTGTTTTTCTTCTCTAATAAATGAGTTGCGCCTCAGAAGACGAAATGCAATGAACGCAATGAATTTGGTGGCTTTTGTAGGTGTGAGACGCTCTTTGGGACTGCAGACAGATGCTCAAGAAAGTTCTGGAAAAAATATTAATAGAAGAATAAAAGTAAAAATTCATAGACAAACTTGGTGGTGGCTTGAGAAAGCAGAGTTTGAACGTTTGAAGTAGTTTAAATAACTGAAGTAGTTTTTAAAGAGTTTGAAACAGTTATGAGTACATATAGGTTAGCATGTTTCTAATATGGATCCACATGTTTCTTGCTAGGCTGCTGATAGGGGGTTCTGAGTGGTTGCTAGGTGGTTGCTAAGGCCTTGCTAGGGTGCTTTGAATGGTTGTTAAGGTATTGCTAGGTGTTTTCTATGTGATGTTTTATGTGTTTGCTAGGGTGCTCCTAGTGGTTGCTAAGGTGTTGCTAGGTGGTTGCTAACTGTTCTAGGTTGTTGCTAAGGTGTTGCAAGGGTGCTCTGATTGGTTGCTTAGATGTTGCTAAGGTGTTCTAGGTTGTTGTTAAGGTATTGCTAAGTGGTTGCTAAAGTGTTCTGAATGGTTGTTAGGTGGTTGCTAAGGCGTTGCTAGGGTGCTTTGAATGGTTTTTAAGGTGTTGCTAGGCGGTCGCTATGTAGTGTTTTATGTGGTTGCTAAGGCGCTCTGATTAGTTGCTAAGGTGTTCTAGGTTGTTGCTAAGTTGTTGCTAGGTGGTTGCTTAGGTGTTCTAGGTTGTTGCTAAGGTGTTGCTAGGTGGTTGCTAAGGTGTTATAGGTAATTGGTATGGTGTTGCTAAGGTGTTATGATTGGTTGCTAGGTGGTTGCTTAGATGTTACTAAGGTGTTCTAGGTAGTTGATAAGGTGCTGCAAGGGTATTCTGATTGGTTGCTAGGTGGTTGTTAAGGCATTTCTAGGTGGTTGCTTAGGCGTTCTAGGTCATTGCTAAGGTGTTGCTAGGTGGTTGCTAGAGTGTTCTGAGTTGTTCTAGGTCATTGCTAAGGTTTTGCTGGTTGGTTGCTAAGGCATTGCTAGGTGGCTGCTGGGGGTGATCTGAGAAGTTGCTAAGGTGTTGCTAGGGGGTTGCTAAGGTGTTGCTAGGTAGTTGCTAAGGTGTTCTGAGTAGTTGTTAGGCAGTTGCTAACAAATTAACATGGTTCTAGTATGAATTAGCATGTTGCTAACATGTTTCTAGCATAAATTAGCTTGCTTTTAGCATGGTTCTAGTATGAATTAGCAAGTTGCTGACAGGTTTCTAGCATAAATTAGCTTATTTAAAGCATGGTTCTAGTATGAATTAGCATGTTGCCAGTATGTTTTTCCAGTATAGACTAGCATTCTGTAGGCATACATTTATTATGAATTAGCATGTTGCTAGTATAATTAGTATGTTTGTAGTATAGATTGCCATGCTGTTCATATGTTTCTGGTATTATTAGTGTGTTATTATGCTTGTTAGTATGTTTCTTTTATGAATTGGTATGTTGTTAGCATGTCCAATGTAAAGTCAATGGCAGTTCCTTTATAATGGAAGTCTATGGGATAGTTGCTATGGTGCAATAAGTGGTTGCTAGGATGTGGCTATTAAGTTGAAAGGTCATCATTGATTGGCAGATTAGAAGTCTGAGTTAAATGACCCCAACCCTTAAGTCTATGACAGTCTGGCGGTGTATGACGGCAATTGTTTTTAAGTGTATGACAGTCTGGCGGAGAGTTATGAGGTCACAAAGTTTGGTCCAATGTTAAGTCAATGGGGCTTTTGTGAAATTTCCAGGACAGTTTTCGGATACCCTTAAGTAAGATCAGTTGGAAAAGATATTGCAACTTAATTAAGTATAGTTTGGAGGTGTGGAGTTAGTTTGGTGGTTGGAATATCAAAGGTCTAGGAGGAGATGGTTCTTTAAAAAGTCTAAGAGGACGGAAGAATAATAAGTTTAAGTTGTATGTCAGTGTTTTGGCTTCCTCAAGCCACCATAATAATATTGAAGCACTGTAATGATGGGCTGAGGCATTTACATTTAGCAGAACAACAGTTCAGATCTGCAGTAATGGAAAGCTGGAAACATGGAGATCTGGAACCAACATTAATGACACAAAGACCCTCAAACACACGATTATATATGACCATCATCAGACAAAAGCTACATCACAGCATACAGAGCGAGTTATGCACATATTTACTTATCAAATAAAATCGTTTATCCCACTCATTTGTGCATTTTCAAAATTTAAGCGCATCTTAGAATTTCCATTACACATTTTTTATGTGACATTCCAAAATGTGCATCAAAATATGGATGGAAACACAGCTAGTGATACTGAGGTAGATTTTGAAGTTTACTATTAAGAATGTTTTGTTTTTGCAGGAGGAATATGTGAAAATGGTCCCAGTTGGTCTTCCAGACTCCCTTACGGATAACTGTACGATTGGCAAGGACTTTCAGAGACATGTATATGTAGAAATGGAAACAGATGCCTGCTATGTAGATCCACTACAGAATCTGGATCCAGCCTACACAGAAATGAACCCCAATTTGGTGCAAGAGTCAATTTATCAAACCATTGACTAACAACACAACTCTGAGATTTCAGACAGTCCTTATTTTTCTTCATTTTTTTTTTTTTGCAATAATTTACCTTATTAAACTATGCAAGGGTAATTTTGTTTTAGCTTACATTAATTAACTAACAATGTTAAACACATATAAAGTGTTACATAATTTTAGCTTATGTTACTTTTAAAATGTATCAATATTTTTGAATCTTGATTAACATTACTTTAATAATAATAATAATAATTCCTTACATTTATATAGTGCTTTTCTGGGCACTCAAAGCGCTTAACACAATGGGGGGATCATTTTGTGCCAGACCACACACCACACACCAGCTGATTGGTGGAGAGGAGACAGTGATGAAGCCAATTGAATATTGAATTGGTTAGGAGGCCATGATGGACATGGGATTTTTGACGACCTCAGAGAGTCAGGACCTCGGTTTAACTTCATCTGAAGACGGCGCTCACTTAGCAGTATAGCGTCCCCGTCACTATACTGGGGCATTAGGACCCACACAGACCGCAGGTTGAGCGCCCCCTGCTGGCCTCACTAACACCACTTCTGGCAGCAACCTAGCTTTCCCATGTGGTCTCCCATCCAGGTACTGACCAGGCGCAGCCGTGCTTAGCTTCAGTGGGCGACCATGTGAGCGTTGCAGAGAGCTAGCTGCCGGCAAATGTTGACTAATGTTAAGAAAATATTAACATGTGACCACGAAAAAATCATGTATGATCTGAAAGCTCATAAGTAAACTAATAATTGTACCAACATTTTTGTTCACATCTGTACACTACCTGACAAATGTATTGCAGCCTATTCAAGTTTTAGGATCCTTTGATCAGTGGCGTAGCGGACGGACCCGCAAGGCACGCACCGCGTGGGGGCCCCGCGTGATTAGGGGGCCCCACGTCGTCGCGATTTTCAATAATTGAAAATCCAGGAACCGCAATAATCAAACTCTTGGGAACAGCTGTGGACGGAACCAAAGTTCACAGGTCTGTGTTCTCTGAACACCTCTCAAGCGGTCGACTACTTCATTCTGATTGCTTGACGCCGAACCGCGTCATAGCCAATGAAGACACGCCGCTGTTTCTCACCGCCGGTTCTCGTTAAAAAATGAATGACTTCTGGCTACTTTGACGCTCTCGCCGCTTTCGGTTTGTGATCGCTCCTCAGTTTGTGAAGGATTCCCCGCGTTGTCGCTCCACTCCGCCTCCTTTCCCCGCTCCTCAATTTGTGACATAGATATATACACTAGATATTGTATAGGGACACTGAACATGCGTCAATAGCGCCGCCACATTGGTACAGTGCTCCCAGGACAAATGTCATTCAACCGCACTAGTCAAGACAGTGTTATTACGTGAAGATGCTGGACTTTAGCGCTGTCTACGGGTGTAGTAACGAGCAAAGAAAGAAAACAAAGCACAAAGGCAGAACATTTCATAGGTAAGATTAAGTTTTTTTACACTCCCGATCATAGACATATGTATATATGTGTATATCTCTGGCTCTGCCCCCCCCCCCTTGAAAACTGGTGGCCCCATCAGTGATCCCAGCAGGGGGGCCTCCGCATTTTGCGCCACGCCACTGCCTTTGATTGGAGGATCGTGATTAGCTAATATGAGCCAGCTGGGTCAATCATGACTGCGTACTCCACTCAAAATTAGTTTAATATATTTAACTTCAGTTAATAACTAATTTCTAATAAATTATTTGTTTTATCTTTGCCATGATTACGGTAAATAAGATTTAACTAGATATTCTTCAAGACACTTCTGTACAGCTTAAAGTGACATTTAAAGGCTTAACTAGGTTAATTAGGTTAACTAGGCAGGTTAGGGTAATTAGGCAAGTTATTGTGTAACGATGGTTTGCTCTGTAGATTGTCAAAAAAAAAAAAAGGGGCGAATAATATTGACCTTAAAATGGTGTTTAAAAAATTAAAAACTGCTTTTATTCTAGCTGAAATGAAACAAATAAGACTTTCTCCAGAAGAAAAAATATTATCAGACATACTGTGAAAATTTCCTTGATCTGTTAAACATCATTTAGAAAATATAAAAAAAGAAAAAAGAAAAGAAAACTCAAAGAGGGTACTAATAATTCTGACTTCAACTGTACACCTGTGCAACAACTGCTTCTGCAGTCACATATAATGTCTATTGTTGATTATTGCATTAACTAAACATTTATCGTTCATGCATTGATTCCGTGTGTTTATACATTGAAATCAAATAAATGTAAATAGTCTACAACTCGTGTAGATGTTATGTACTAATACTGAGACATGCACAGACATATGATGATGCAGAAATGTGTTCAGAAATGAGACTACAGTTCACGTTGCGCCACATTTGCATCACCGGCGGTGTCTCAATAGGAAGGACTGACGAAAAGCGAAACACTTTATCCTGCAATAAAGACCAGAGCAAGACAGTTAAGCAGATTTGATGCCTTTCTAAGCTTCGTTATTTCTTTTAAGCGGAAATGAAACCTCTTTTAAACATGCGGAGCTTTCTGGTGGTCCTATCCAGCATCTTTAAGGGTGAGAGACATTTGTATTTTGATCCTATCAGTGTATTTTGTAAACTGTAAAGAACAAATGTGAGTGTAATTGGGTTCTTGAGTTAATAACAGTTTTGAAGTGCACCTATTATGCAAATATTACTTTTATAAGGGGTTTAGGCACAGTTGTGGGTCAGCAGTGTGTGAATATAAGCAGCTTCTAATGGTAAACATGCATTAATTGTATTTGTTATAATCAGACTTGATAAAAACAGCACTTTGATTGACATTCTCCCTTTGTATGATGTCATAAGAGGGGAAAGCCCCGCCCACTGGTGACGATCTCTTCCTCATTACTATAAATATCCCTGAGTGAGAAGAAACCATTTTGGGATCTGCCACTATGCTGACACACAGGCATTTGTAGCTCCGCCCTCTTCTGAAAAAGAGTACAATCTCATTTGAATTTAAAGCGACAGTCACCAAAACTCCACAATTATGAACAAACCCTAAAAGGGTTAGATTCAGAGATTTAGAAAACATTAGTAGTGTAAAAGAGGCTTAATAGGTCACCTTTAAAAATGTATATGTGCTTCATAACTGAGGCCTAACCATGTTAAATTAATTCTTCATTTCCAGTGGCGTCTTCGAATTCTGTCTCTGCTCCCGTTGGAGGAAGCGTCACATTTGAGTGTTCTCATTTTTTGGCTTTTTTGAGCACCAAATATTTCTGCAGAGACTCTTGTGCTGAGGAGAATATCCTCATTCAGTCGGAAACAGGAGAAAATCCCACTCGCAGGGGCAGATACAGTTTAAATGAGAAAGGCTCAGACTTTACTGTGACCATTGCGGATCTGCGGCTCTCAGACTCTGGCACTTATGTCTGTGCGGTGGAAAGACTTCTCAAAGACACGTACACATATCTGACTCTACATGTGACTGAGGGTAAGATGTTGATTTAATCTACTTTATTTGTTTTTTATGAGTTCTGTGAGCTGTTGGTTTATGCCCCTGTTCCTGGCTTTTTGTAGTAAAAAAGTGGTGCTTGTATTTTTGTGAAGACTCTTACCTTAAGTTATTTATTAAAAATGTATTTATAGAGATATTGAAATCAAACTTTGAGGTATACCACTTATCAGAGATCGTCTTTTGTTTTGATTCCATATTGGAAAAGTGTGAAGATATACTTTGTAGTTACATTATGTTAACCGACAACTGGAAAACATGAAGAGTGAGCACTTGTTTTTTGAGCACTTACATATGCATGGTGTTTTTCGTCAATATTCACTCCAGTTCCAGCCGGTGTAACCAGACCAACTACAACAAGAACATTCACAGACAAAACAGGTACTTGCCATGCATCAATTTGAGTCAATTCAAAATATATCCATTATATTCAACTTTCCAAATATATCAATCAAGCCATAATCAACCCAACCTATCATTCTCATCTATTAAAATCAATTTCCAATCAACCAATCAATCATTTCTATCAATTTACATCCATTATAATACATCAAATCATCAATCCACATACAGTACAACAAACTCTTCATTATATCTATTTCACTAAATTCCCCATCCATCCAACCAACCCATCATTCCCAACAATGCCAATCCATCTGTCCATCAATCCATAAAACCCTTTATTCACATCTATTCCAGTCAATTCCCATCCATCCATTCATCAATCCATCCAACCATTGATCATTCATCCATCAATCCATCAAACCCTTCAGTTCCATCTATTTCAGTCATTTCCCAATTCATCCATCATTCCCATTCATCTTAATTAATCTGTCCATCTATCCATAGTTCCAATCTAACCTAATTCATCAATTCACCCAACCAACTGTTCATTCCCATATATTCCAGTCAATTCACATTCAATCTAATTCATCTTTCTATCCATCCATCCATCCATCCATCCATCCCTCATTCCCATGTATCCTAATTCACCCATCCATCCAACAAACCCTTCATTCCCTACTATCCTAATCAATTCCTCTGTCCTTCCATTCATCCATCCATTCATCCATCAATCTATCTATATATCCCTTCATTCCCATCTTTTCCTGTCCATTTTCATTCATCCCAATTCCCCTTTCATCCACCCATCCATCCCACTTCACTTTTCGATCCATCCATCCATCCATCCATCCATGCATCCCACTTCACTTTTCGATCCATCCATCCATCCATCCATCCATCCATCCATCCATCCATCCATCCATCCATCCATCCATCCCACTTTTCATTCCCATCTAGTCCAGTCAATTCCCAATGCATTCTGGATTCTCATTCTTGCTAATTCTATCCATCCATACATCAATTTAATCCATCCATCATTCGCATCCATCATTATCAGCCATCTACAGTCAATTCCCAGTCATACAAATTTGTGTATCCATCCATCCATCCAACTTTTTATTTACATCGTCAATTCCTTAATTCATCCATGAATCATATTCTTGCTAATTCAATCTATCAATACACCCATTCAATAAATCCATCATTCCCATCCATCTACAGTCAATTCCCAACCATACAAATTTGTCTATCCATACATTCATTTATCTGTCAATCCTTCCATCCATTCATCTATCCCCTTTATCCAACCATCCAACTTTTATTCCCATCTAGTCCAGTTTATTCCCAATCCATCAATACATCCATTCAATCCATCCATCTAGTCAATTCCCAACCATACAAGTTTGTCTATCCCTCCATTCATTCATCCTTCCATCCATCCCCCTTTATCCAACCAGCAAACTTTTATTGCATCAAATCCAGTCTATTCCCAATCCATCCATACATTCATTCAGTCGATCCATCATTCCCATCCATCATTATCACCTATCTAGTCAATTCCTAGCCATACAAATTCATTCATCCATCCATCCATCCATCCATCCATCCATCCATCCATCCATTCCAGTCAACTCCCATCCATGCATTCATCCATCTATTCCAACTCATCATTTCAATCTGTTACATACAATTTCCATCTAAACTCATCTAAACACATGCATCTATCCATCTACATTTCTCAATAGAGAATAAAGAAACACTAGAGATGAGGCCGTCGACTCCACCCAGTTCACCAGAAACAATGCGCAGATCAGCACTCTCTGGTAAATAAGACTCACTCAGCTTTAGACAATTATATTGCAGATAAACAATTCAACAAGAAAAGAACGATATCTTTAACCAGGTGTTCATTTCTCTCCACAGATCCTCTGCTTTATGTGGGAGCAGGTCTTGGTGTTCTCCTGCTGATTTTCACAGCTGCCTTCTTCATATTGATCAGACTAAAGTATAAGCAGAGCAGATGCTTTTCCAGTGTAATATCGCCAACACATGAGCCTGAATATGCCAATTACACCACGGGGAACTTCACTGCGCAACCAGACAGTCTGAACTATTCCTCTGTGGTGTTCCTCAAAAAAACTGACTGCAAAGTGGAGAACAGTGAGAATAATCCAGCAGAAACACATTACACATCTGTTCAGTCGAAAACCACTGATCAAGACTCAGTCATCTACTCCACAGTGTCTGCAGTTTAGCTCACTCACAGGTTTACCTTTAGTTTATGGTTTAAATGCTATTCATTCATTCATTCATTCATTCATTCATTCATTCATTCATTCGTTCATTCATTTTCTTTTTAGCTTAGTCCCTTTATTAATCAAGGGTCACCACAGCAGAATGAACCGCCAACCTATCTAGCAGCGGATGCCCTTCCACATGCAGCCCATCACTGGGAAACACCCATGCACTCTCATTCACACACATAGACTACAGACAATTTTGCTTAGCCAATTCTACTATTGATATATATATATATATATATATATATATATATATATATATATATATATATATATATATATATATATATATATATATATATATTTGGACTGTGTAGGAAACCGGAGCACCCGGAGGAAACCAACGCCAACGCGAGGAAAACAACCAAACTCCACACAGAAACGCCAACTGACCCAGCCGAGCCTCGAACCAGCGACTTCCTTGCTGTGAGGCGACCCATTGCACACATTGTGTCACCTGTTATTCTTTACCTGATATTATGCATATTAAAAACTGTTCCCCATGTGCATTAGAATCATAGTTTATGTATACAATTTTTTATATAACTTTACCATGGTTTATAGAAGACACACACTAAATGTTAATCATCGCACCAGTACACATTACACATTACACATTTTATTTTAAAGTTGCAAGAGCCAAAATTAGAGTACGCGTTTATTTCGGGGGAAAAAAACACAATAAAAATAATGAGGAACACATTAAAAATGTTTATTGTATTTTCTGCAATGAAATACAAGACAAAGTAAATTTAGAAATCACTACTTTCCATCTTGGGCTGTGTATATACAGTTAAACTCAGAATTATAAGCCCCCGTTTATTTTTTCCACAATTTCTGTTTAACAGGAACAATTTTTTCGACAGTAAGTAATATTTGACTAGATATTCTTCAAGACACTTCTATACGGCTTAAAGTGACATTTAAAGGCTTAACTAGGTTAATTAGGCAGGTTAGGGTAATTAGGCAAGTTATTGTATAATGATGGTTTGTTCTGTAGACTATCGGAAAAAAATATATATAGCTTAAAGGGCTAATAATTTTGACCTTAAAATAGTGTTTAAAAAATTAAAAACTGCTTTTATTCTAGCCGAAATAAAACAAATAAAACTTTCTCCAGAAGAAAAAAAATATTATCAGACATACTGTGAACATCTCCTTGCTCTGTTAAACATCATTTAGGAAATATTTTAAAAAGTAAAGAAAAATCAAAGGGGAGCTATTAATTCTATATATGTTATTATTTATATAAAAACACTTTTGTAAATTTATTTAGACCTCAGACTGGACAATGACATTTTTTTACACCAAGAATAAAGCTGAGTGTTTTTCAGATTATGAGTCGAGACATATCAGCAGTTTCACAGATGGAGGAAAATGTTTGTGTGCTAAATAAAAATAAATTCTAAGGTCAATTTGGGTAAGTGACTTAATGCAAGATTTAAATCCAATACATTTTATTCCAAAAATAAAATAAAAAGGCAGTTCATGCAAAACACACCTGAGTTGACCCAACAAAATGTTCTCAAATAAAGTTCACAAAAAAGATTATTCATTGAATAACTTTCATTTTTATTTAACTCTAGTTTCATTTAACTAAATCTGTAGCTTAATTTGACAAGTTTGCTTAATAGTTTTAAATGTCTGTCTTTAATTGTTAATGCATTTTTATGTGTATTATGTACATGCAACAAAACAATAAAAGTATGATAAAACTTTAAAAGTTTCCCCCATATTACAATGAAATCCGTTTATGATTAAGCAGAAAACATCATGGCTATTATACAATTTTCCAAAATTTTATAGAAAACATCCACTAAAATATTATTAAATACTACTAGTGTACATTGTAAAAAAAATCCCACATGAGAGACTACTGGAAAACTCACACTTTGACATTTTATTGTGGTTTAAAACATTAGTCAGTTGTATTTTAAATGTTACTGTGTACATATAAACACTTTTGGTAATTGATTTAGATGTTTTTAGCTGAATGACCTACAGATTGTAAGTCAAGACAACATCAGCTGGTTTGTAATGTTTAGGATATAAAAAAGTTAAGATATTACAAGCCATTCATTCATTCATTCATTCTCCTTCTGCTTAGTCCATTAATTCATAAGAGGTCACCACAGCGAAATGAACCACCAACTATTCTAGCATGTTTTACCCTTCGAATGTCCTTCCAGCTGCAACCAAGTACTGGGAAACACCCATACATTCATTCACACACATACTCTACAGCCAGTTTAGTAAATCAATTCCCCTACAGCGCATGTGTTTGGACTGTGGGGGAAACAGGAGCACCCGGAAGCAACCCACGGCAACTCAGGGAGAACATGCAAACTCCACACAGAAATAACAACTGACCCTGCCAGGGCTCAAACCAGCAAGCTTCTAGCTGTGAGGCCACAGTGCTATGCAATGAGCTGCTGTGTTGCCCTTATAAGCCATACTCAGTTTTACTTTTGCTGATAAAAAGTCTTTCAGTTTGGGAATCTGTCCATACAGTTAAGTTTCACAGGAGGCAGAGAGTGAAATGAGGAAGAAGACTGATGCTGCTGCTTGTTATTAGAGCTATTTTTGGCATTTATAGTTGCTGATGTTTTGTTTATGCACAGTAAACTTTAAACATCGAGGCATTTTTGGATGTTGTAATGAAAACAGGGAAGGAGAAGTTGGGCATTTCACCATCTGCTTCAAAACAGAAGATAAAAAAGGAGAGGCGCTTTTCAATCTTGACAGGTTTAACTTAGTCAAAAGTGTGTAAATCTGCAGCATGTGGAGTTTTCTGCCTCTCCTCTGGTCCTGGATCAGTATCGGTGGGTTCAGGACTTTTATTTTTATTTTTTATTTTATTTACCAATCTCAGATTTCACAATCATCACTGACTGTTTCTGAATCCATTAATGTGCTAATCTAACAATGTAACGTTCGCTGTTTGTGTTTTCAGCTGGTGTCGCAAGTGTTCCAGATAAACTTTCCGGACACAGAGGACAGAGATTTGACATCAAATGTAGATATAATTCTGGATATGAGTCGAACGTCAAATATTTTTGTAAGGGCAAGTGCCATTATGGAAATAAAGAGATTGTAGCCCATTCAGGAACTCCAGCAAAAGACGAGAGATTCTCTCTGACTGACGATACCACAAACAACGTTTTCACCATCACCATCACTGATCTGAGAACAGAGGATGCAGGAACATACTGGTGTGCTGTGGAGAGGGTTTTGTTACCGGATGTCTACTCAGAGATTGAGTTGCTGGTTGAACAGGGTAAGTGTTCATGATGCCTTATTTCACACTCTCAGAAGTAAACATGCAAAAGCTGTCAGTGGAATGGTACACATTAGACCAGGGGTGCTCAATCCTGTTCCTGGAGATCTACCCTCCTGCAGATGTCAGTTGCTATCCATGTCAAACACACCTGAACCAATTAATTAGGACCTGAACAGCACTTAATAATTACAGGCTGGTGTGTTTGATATGGGTAGAAACTGAAATCTGCAGGAAGGTAGATCTCCAGGAACAGGATTGAGCACCCCTGCATTAGACCATCCATAAAATATACTATATAAAAAAAGTAATTTTTACAACCTAACGGATCCATATTGCATCTGAAAGTAATGTATTACTACCTAAAGCATCCACATTGTTTATAAAAGTAATGTATCAGTACACAAAGGATCCGTATTGCTAAAGCTATATTAGTACCCAAGGGGTCTATATTGTACCTCAAAGTTACAGTAAACATTAGTACCTAAGGTACCTAAGTTACATATTGTACCTTAAAGTTACATATTAGCACATCAAGGTATCAATGTTTTAACCATCATCCTGTTTTTAATAATGAATCTGTATCTTTTAGAAGATGCACAAACTCCTTTACCACAAAGATCCAGATCTGACTCGGGTAAATGACAAAGTCTCAAAACTATTTCTCATGTTGACATTAATTCAATTCTGTGGACCAATTGACTTTGTCTTGTGTATTGTCAGATTCAATCATTGCCATCGTATCTTCAGGAGTTTCGGTTTTGCTTCTGACCGGTGCTGTATTATTTACTGTGATCATACAAAAGAAAAAGAAGACTTGTGGTGATTTTAAACTTTAACTTTTAATAATACATTTATTTATTTATTTATTTTCATTTATTTATTTATTTATTTATTCATTTATTTATTTATTATTTGTTATTTTATTATTTGTAATATCATGTATTATTATTATTATTATTATTATTATTATTATTATTATTATTACTATTATTATTGTTATTATTAATATCATTATTATTTTACAATTATTCGTTTGTACTATTATTAATATTATTTTTTATTATTAGAATTATTATTTTATTTTAAAAATGTGTAATATTTATTTATTATAATTATTATTATTATTATTATTATTATTATTTATTATTATATGATTTATTTGCATTATTAATATTACATTTTTATTATTTATTATTATTATTATTATTATTATTATTATTATTATTATTAAATAATCTCATTACTATATTATTATTATTTGTTTTTATTATTAATATTATTATTTTATTATTATTGTTTTATTTTTTAATTTGTAATATTATTATTAGTTTTTATTATTTATTTATTAGTATTATTATTACTATTATTAAATTCATTATTTTTAATATTTGTTTATTAATAATATTATTTTATTATTATTATTATTATTACTGTTTTATTTTTTTAATTTGTATATTATTTGTTTTTATTATTTTTTTTTGTATTATTATTATTATTATTATTATTATTATTATTACTACATTTGTATTTTTTACATTTGCATTAATTATATATATTTTTTATATATTTTATTAATACTACTACTAATAATATTACGTATTAATGTCATCACTATTTTATTATTATTTGTTTGTATTTATTATTATCATTTCATATAATTTAATTTTTACAATTTGTAATATTAATATTTATTATTTTTGTTTTATATTGAAGTATTTATTATTGTTATTATTATTATTATTATTATTATTATTATTATTAGTAGTAGTAGTAGTAGTAGTAGTAGTATTTATTTAATTATTATTTTATTATTATTTGTTTGTATTGTTATTGTTATTTTATTATTATTTTTTATTTGTAATATATATTTTGTTCATTTATGTTTTTATTTATCTATTTAATATTATTATTATTATTATTATTATTATTATTATTATTATTATTATGCGTCTGTCTTCAGTGGTATTGCTGTTAAAGAATAAATACTGCATTTTTAAAACTAATTATGATTATTATTATTGACCACACAGGTCCGGTGTCCTCCACCACTGAAGCTCTTGATCTGACATTAAGAAATGGAGAAGAAGTGAGTCACGACCATCTAAAATAAAACTTGTCCATCATTTGCACCATGAATTTCTTCTTAAGCAAAAGTCAAAGTTCATTTCATTGCCCAATGCTAATTCTGAAGTATTTGTTTCCCTTTTTTATCTTTTATTTACAGAACGAATATGAGAAAGAAAACCCAACAGTGCTGCCAAACACACACACAGCTCAAAGTGTAAACCGTTCAGCAGAAAACAGCCTTCCCAGAGCAGAAAACACACACGTTTTCTATATCAACACTCCAGATCAGATGTACACGGAGCTGAACACCAGACAGACTGACCTGTATCACAGTCTTACCACTGATTCTGCTCAACACGAGTCCATCTATCACAGTATTTGACCAAAAAATAAATAAATAAAATACAAAAGACTGACTGCTGAAGTCATTCATTTTCTTTTCAGCTTAGTCCCTTTATAAACCAGGCGTAGCGCTCAGCCAGGGCTCGAACCAGTGACCTTCTTGCTGTGAGGCAACCGTGCTACCCACTGAGCCATTTTATTTTTATTAAAGAGTAAAATATGAAGAAATTATTTTGTTTACTAGCACTGTTGCTTGTAATGTATTACCTGCAGCAGGGGTGTCAAACTCAGTTCCTGGAGGGCTGAAGCCCTGCACAGTTTAGTTCCAACCCTCCTCCAACACACTTACCTGTAGGTTTCAAACAATCCTGAAGGACTCAATTAGTTTGATCAGGTTTGTTTAATTAGGTTTGGAACTAAACTGTGCAGAGCTGCGGCCCTCCAGGAACTGAGTTTGACATCCCTGATCTACAGTATTTTTAGAAGAGAAGTGAACAAATTGATGCTTTCTCATTGATGTTGACACTTTTTTATACATTTTTTTTGGTCATAGAATGGGTCAATATAGGATTAAAGTTATATATCAGCACCTAAAGAGCCCATATTAGTATCTTAAACTGATATATTTCGTACCAAACAATAAAAAAAGGCCATACATGTCAGGTGCGCCCCCAAGGGGTGGCCAGGGACTCCAGTGGCCACCCTATTATGATTTAGTTGTTGATATTAATAGATAAATTAATTAATAAAATGCAGCCACTAAATTACTGTGGATTGATCAGCGCCACTGGTGTAGCTGATTCACTGAGATTGCACACTTTTTATTAAGAAATTATTATTTTGAAATGAAAATGTTGTGTTTGATTTGATTTATTTATTTTCGATCAAAAATATCATATGTAAAATATCATAAAAAATAAATACATTTCAACATGGTCGAAAATGGAGTGGGTTGAAGCACAAGCTTATTATTTCCCCACCCCATTACCACATACTTCATTCGTCTATCACTTAAACTTATTTCTTCTTTTACTCACCTTTTTTTTTTTTTTTACATGAGACTTATTTTATCCTTTTGGCATCTTTGACATATTATATGTTTAAATCCATTTGTACCATTTTGTAACATAGACCCAAAGAAGAAATAAAAACAAACATAGTACTGCAAATAGCCATTAATTAAAGTTTCATCATAGCTTTCTCATTTGATCCCTTTTCAATCACCTTCATCATTATATTCCTTTAATAATATATATTTATACAACTTTTTAAACTGATTATTATGCTGACATTGTTTGAGAGTCTGATCCAGACTGTTCCATAATTTCACACCACAGACAGACAAACACAAACATTTTATCTCATTGAAAACCACAAATGCAAAAAAAAAAAAAATAAAAAATAAAAATAAATAAATAAATAAATAAAAGATGCATTCTGAAATCAGCTTCTCAGAATCAAGTTTATTTAGCAACTCAATTGTTTTGCTGGTTTGTTTTAATTAATTCATTAATCTTTATTAATTTTAGACATTGCATATACTGTTGTACAATAAAATTATGTAATTTTTAACTATTTATTTATTTATTTTTTGCAATTTTGGTTTACACATGTACTCACTGAATTATTTCAAGGAATAAATTACAATGTTCATTAATTAATATTCCATTTACGAGAAACAAAACATATAACATTTCTCATTATTCACAATATATACACAATTCAGTATTGTTTTGTGTGCCACCCCAAGATTTGGAGAATTTTAAGAAAATTTTCTGGGGGCGCCACTTATACATGTACCTTTAACCTATTGATCTTTATAGCACTTCTACTTATATTGACTTTATTCCTCTTCTATGGAAGTCAAATAGAGGTAAAGTTGGTTTTATATATTCGCACATTCAGACTTTCCCCTTAATAATACAATTTCATAAAAGTAATATTTGCAAACTCTAAATAGCAAAATTATATTAGCAGCCAATGACAATCAAAGTACAACATTGTTCACAGTCAAATAAACAGTGTTAATGTTGTTTTCAAGTCATACTTGCATGCTAATTCAAATCGAATATTCAAAGTAACATAGTAAACAATATAGAGACTTCTAAATGAACGAATGTGCGAATATAAAACCAACTTTACCTCTATGGAAGTCAACAGGTTCCAGTAAATCTCCTTTGTGGTAATTTGCTTGGAAACACATGGAAGAGATTAACTTTATAGAAAAAAATTACTTTAAGAAAAAATCTTTATTTAAGGGTAAATAGGAAAATTATAATTTTTAAAATAATAGAAAGAAATATTAAATTACTAAAATTAAGAGAAAATATTTTGGTATACTACAGTAGCACCATTGCTTGTAATGTATTACCTGGGAGCATTAAAGAGATTTACAGCCTTTTAAAAGTGAAGCAAGACAAAAGTATTTTTGTTTTATCATTGATGTTAAGAATATTTGTCACAAAATAGGCTAGAAAAATAATTGGTGAAAGTTCCGAGTGCAGCTTTTACTTTACAAAGTGATCCAGGTGATGCGATGCAATGCACCATTACCAAAACTTGACAAACACTAAAACAAGCAAGCAACAAATATAACAAAACCACAGTGACTTACCACAGATGGGTAGAAGCAGCACAATACAGAAGCAACAAAAGCAAGCAAACATATGGGAGAGACTTCAATACACACAGAGCCAAGTAAGACACAGCTGATATCAACAGACAATCAAGGAAGCAAAGCAGCATGGCTGTTAGAGGTCACACAAAGTGCATATGCAGTGCTCTCTAGTGGCCCATATGAGCACTGCAGCCTAGTGTTGTGACTGACACTCGCTGTCATGACTTTTTGGACATATATTTTACAGTTTTAATGCATATTCATGCCAGAATCATTCCAGTAACAGTCTAATCCATGGTAATTTATGCTAGACTGGCATGTATTAGGCTTTTAAAGGATTACATTGTTGACTGCAGGGATCTTAAACATTCTTCTAGCCAACTTTTGATATGTACTAAAGAAATTACTTCTAACAGGCTTTTTCTAGAGTGATAAAGTTTGTCCTTAATCTTTAATATCTAGTTATCATTTATTATACATAATATATCAGGTCAGAGACGATGTGTTTGATTGCTACTTCAGCTTTGTGCAATCTGCATTAAAGTCAACACAAAGCGTTTACATTCTCACGACTTTTCTTTTGGCAGAAGGAAACACTTTTGATGTCTCACTGATGTATGAAGCAAGCCTAGTTACACCCTGATTATCATAAACAAGGAAGAACTTTACATTATGCAATCTACTGTAGGACACATTTAAGAAAGACTTTTACATTTGTCAAAGCGTGTATGAAGAGAAAGGCTTCAGCATGTGCGTCAGTCTGCTGCTGTTTTCCAGCATCTGCACAGGTCAGTTTAAGACTTTTGATTTCTTTAGATAATATTATTCTGGCTTGATTATATCTCATGCTGATAATATGATCATATCTGTGTTTTCAGCAGTTGTTGGAGCTTCAGTTACAGTTTCTGGATACAGAGGAGAGACACTGGACATCAGATGCTCATATCTGGAACTGTCTGGAACTGAATATCCAAAGTTTTTTTGCAAAGGCGAGTGTTATTTTGGATTTGAAAACGTGATAGTTGGATCAGGATCTCCAGCAAAAGACCAGAGATTCTCTGTGAATGACGATAAGACAAACAGAGTTTTCACCGTCACCATCACTGACCTGAGAACAGAGGATGCAGGACAATACTGGTGTGCTTTGGAGGATGGAGGGCTTTTTCGTCGTGCCTTTATGGAGATTTTGGTGTACGTTCATCGTGGTAAGCGAACAATATTGTATAAAAGGAAAAACATCAGCATGCACAGGTTACAAACAATTAAGGAAGGAGCTTGATCAAGCCTAAAACAATGGAAAAATCAGCACAATGCCACTTTAGCTCTGAAGAATCTAACTACGGATCTGAGAATCCTTGTAGCAAGCATATGTGTGTGCTGTTTCAGGAAATAAACCATCCATTTGTTTTATTTTCATTTGGATTTATTCATTTATTCTTCATTTAATAATTTTATTTAATCACATGATCATTAGTCATTTCTATAGTTATCATTATATGTAATTATATATATATATATATATATATATATATATATATATATATATATATATATATATATATATATGTGTGTGTGTGTGTGTGTGTGTGTGTGTGTGTATGTGTATGTATAAATATATATAAATTAATATATTATATAATATATTATATTTTATATATATATATATATAAAAAAAAATATATATATATATATGTGTGTGTGTGTGTGTGTGTGTGTATGTGTATGTATATATATATATATATATATATATATATATATATACATATATATATTAAAAAAAAAAAAATATATATATATATATATATATATATATATATATATATATATTATTGATCAGTTAATGATTTAATTATTATTATTGATTATTAGTTATCATTATATGTGACTATATATATATATATATATATATATATATATATATATATATATATATATATATATATATATAATTATATTATGTTTTATTGATCAGTAGTTAATGATTGAATTATTATTATTAATTATTTGTCAGGTTATAGTTTTTATATTGTAGTATTATCATTTTCTTATAATTATTGCTTAATTAATAATAAATAAATAACCAAGATCTGTCATGACTGTCAGTGACCACCTGAGGGCGCTGTAGTTCAACGGACACTGAGTAGGAACTACAGCGCTTAAAAACTACAAATCCATACATACCACGCGCATACACCAGGAACACCTATACTGATCTGCCATCAAAGCTGTGTCTGTTTTCCGTTGTTTATCTGGACTATATGTTCTATCATTCCACCAATGTTTGTCATCGCGTCGTTTGTCTTTCTTGTCTCCTCGATCTAGTAAGTCTGGTTTTCTGAGTTTGTTGTTCCTGATTTTGTTCTTGTATCTTGGTAAAGTCTAGTTCGTTTTTATCTGTCTTAGTTTCTTGTTTTGTTGTTTGTTTGTTACTTTGCACTTTGGTATTTGGGATTTTTGTTCACTGTCGCTGCACTATTTATCATTAAAATCTGCACTTGGATCCACACCCCTTTTGTTCCCGTTCTTGTTTCTGTTTTGATCACGCAAATGTGACAAGATTGGTGGTTTGAGCCTCGGCTGGGTCAGTTGGCATTTCTGTGTGGAGTTTGCATGTCATCCCCGTATTCATGTGGGTTTCCTCCAGTTTCTCCCACAAGTCCAAAGACATGGTACAGGTTAATTGGGTATGCTAAAATTGACCACAGTGTGTGTGCGTAATGAGTGTGTATGTTTCCCAGTTATGGGTTGCATCTGGAAGGGCATCCACTGCGTAAAACATATGCTGGATAAGTTGGCGGTTCATTCCGCTGTGGCGACCCCAGATTAATAAAGGGACTAAGCTGAAAAGAAAATGAATGAATGAATTGCTGGAATATAATTGTCATTTTTCTATATTGTTATACTCTTATTATTGTGGATTCAAGCGAAACTTGTTTCCATGAGCAGGAGATAAGAGAATGTCTCCATTTTTTTTAAAGGTTTGTATTGTTTCTGGACAATGTTGTGAAGCAGTAGTTTTCCATTGCTGTTGCTCGTGATATAATAACACTTGTTAGATTTCTCCTGGTCAGACGACGTCTGAGCATTGAATATTACTCAACTAAGATCATTCAATAAACTCTGCTCTTTCTTTATCATTATTACTTCGTCTCCTGCTTCTGCTCCACTTTGGTCTTCCCAGTCAACTTTTATATTGATAAGAGACTGTTAAGTCAGTTGAATACTGGCTAACAGGTTTAGCTATTGGACACTTTGCTGACTTGTCCATATACAGTTGAAGTCAGAATTATTAGCCCCTGTTTATTTTTTTTTTCCCCAATTTCTGTTTAGCGGAAAGAAGATTTTTTTTTTTCAACACATTTCTAATCATAATAGTGTTAATAACTCATCTCTAATAAGATTTATGTTCTCTTTGTCATGATGACAGTACATAATATTAGACTAGATATTCTTTAAGACACTTCTATTCAGCTTAAGTGACATTTAATTTAAATTTTTTTTATTGAGATATTCATTGCAGTGCACAAAATTACAGCAAATGTTGCAGCATCTCGTGTTTTTTTTTTTTTTTTTTGCAAAAAAGAAATAAACAAATATCACTCACATAAAAATAAGTAAAAATTAAAAACAATACTAATATCTGTAATAGAATAAAATAAAATAGTTAAGAGAAAGAAAAAAAAAAAAACCTAAAACCCACCCCACCCCTGGGACTGCAGTACTGTTGGTGTGACCTTCACCATCTAGATTTTTAATCTACGCTTTCAAGATAGAGAAGAAGAGGAGACCAAATCTTGTCAAATTTACAATTTTTTTCTATTCTTAAAGTGACATTTAAAGGTTTAACTAGGTTAATTAGGTTAACTAAGCAGGTTAGAGTAATTAGGCAAGTTACTGTATATTGATGATTTGTTCTGTAGACTATTGAAAAATAAAAAAATAACTCAAAGGGGGGAATAATATTGTCCTTAAAATGGTGTTTAAAATTTTTTTTAAATGCTTTAACTCTAGCAGAAATAAAACAAATAAGACTTTCTCCAGAAGAAAAAATATTATCAGACATACTGTGAACATTTCCTTGCTCTGTTAAACATCATTTGGGAAATATATTTAAAAAAAAATTATTATAATCAAAGGGGGGCTAAAAATTCTGACTTCAACTGTACCTGGAGAAACAGATATTTTCAGACAAGATCTGGTGTGCGGGGCTGGATCATATTTATCTGGCGTGGAGTTGGTGGTCTAACAGCTCTCGAAAGACAATTTAATTGGACAACCTTTCAACCTACAAGGTCGAAGGCCAGTTAAATTGTCTTTTGAGAGCTAAAGTGGCAGAGTGCTGATCCTTTCTACTTTTTTAACTAACAAATAATGCTTAGCACATTATAGTGTTACACATGCAAAAGTCACTTTAATGCTGTAAGGAATGGGTTTTCAACTACAGCGGTTCAAACTGTAGTTCTGCCGAGTGACATAAAGTGTGTATGATGGTGAAAAACTACATTTCTAGTCAAACTAATCTTCTGCAATCTTATACCAAAAAACGAAACTAAGGGCAGTAATAATAGCTTAAAATTTGGGAGAGTGTTGCTCTTATGTATTTGTATTGTATTGAAATTTGGAGTTTGCATGTTCTCCTCGTGTTCACATGGGTTTCCTCCAGGTGCTCCGATTTCCCCCACAGTCCAAACACATGCACTATAGGGGAATTGATTAATTAAATTGGATGTAGTGTATGACTGTGTGTGGGGATAGGTGTGTATGGGTGTTTTCCAGTGTCGGGTTGCAGTTGGAAGGGCAACTGCTGTGGAAAACATATGCTGGATAAGTTGGCGGTTCATTCCACTGTGGCTATGAATAAACTAAGCCAAAGGAGAATTAAAAAAATTATGATAATCCAAATGTTTTTACAAATATAAATTGTTTAAAAATAAAACTAATCCTCCCTTCTGATGCTAAATGTTCCCTGCAGTACTTTATTTAACATACAATATAATGTTACTGCTAGTGTCATGTCTGTGGACGTTACTTACCAAACAGCGAGTGAATATACAGCCGCAGGAAGAGGTTTGAGGCTTGAGCTAAACAAACTACATTTCCCACAATGCACCTGTTGATGTAAACTTATGTGTCTGTAAAGGCTCTGCTCTCCCCAACCACAGTAAAAGCATTTCACATTCACCTCATTTCTTTATATTTGTGTTTGTGATCAGAATGATGAGCCTTTAAAGTGTTTAAGTGGTCTTTAGAATTGATTTAAATAACCTCTGCTAAACATCTCTGCTAACATTGTTTAAGGTCTGTGGTTTGTGAGATCAGAGCTAGTTTCCTGGTCAAACCTGAGAAGCATTTTCACACATAAAGCCACATGGAAACTCAAGCACACAGTCAGTCAGAGCTAATGCTCGATTCTCACACTCGACACCGGCAACAGAAGAGCAACTTGAGCAGAATTGTTGTATTATCTGAGTTTGAGAAAGTGATTTAGAGGAAGTGTTCAGAGTTTCAGGCTGATTTTCTGAAGAAATGAAGTTTGCGCTGAGGGTTTGTGTGTTTCTGCTGATGGGTAAGTGCTCGAAGATCTCTGTGAAGGTTTTATTATTGTACAGTATGGGGGATTTAGTGAGTGTGTTTGTGTAAAGCAGTGTTGTGTTGTGTTTGTGTGCTTCAGCGAGAGCTTCAGTGTGTGCTGATATTACAGTGACAGCAGCAGAAGGAGGAGAAGCTGTTATTAACTGTCCTTATGGTGGAGGATATGAGACGTCTTATAAATACTTCTACATAGGACCTTACAAAGACAGTACACTATGGCTACAGTCCTATGGAGGAGAGTCTCCAGTGTTCAATGGCAGATTCACACTAAAAGATGATCATAAAGCCAGATTATTTATAGTGACCATCAGAGATCTGCAGATGAATGATGCTGGAGAGTACAACTGTGCTGCTGGATGGAGAGATTCTAGATCAATTCAGCTTAATGTGATCAGAGGTGTTTGATTTCTAGTATTAACTTTTAACTGTCTGATTCATTCACAACTCTCTGATATATCGTTGTTTATTTTTCATGCTGTAGTTAGTAATTGGTTTATGCATGTATTTATTTTTTCTGAAGTGTATGACTTCCTTTTTCAGCACCAAAGAAACCAAAACCTGTTCAGATCTCCGCATCCACTATTAACTCAGGTACCTGAAATCCATTATAGCATATATATATATATATATATATATATATATATATATATATATATATATATATATATATATATATATATATATATATATATATATATATATTATATTATATAAACAGCTCAGTCTGTTTTCCACATCAAACTGCAGATCAAGCTCTCAGCTCATCTTCACACACGTGGCCTGATCTGAGTTCATCAGCTGTAAATCCACAGTCCACCATCAGCACATTCACAGATCATCACGTCTCCTCAGGTCAGCTCATCTCTCTGTGTCTCTGTTATAATCTCTGTCATTTCTGTTATATACAGCTTAAATCAACGTCTAAAACACTTCACACATTCACCGCACTGCATTTACTGCATCTCACATTAAACTTATATAACCTGTCCATCAGAACAAGACCTGAAAGCATGTCATTAACAATCATCATATCCCTCTTCCCAGTGTTTTATGTCAAAATACGAAAAATGTTAACCAGCACTGAGGTCTTTTTTGTGTTTTTTGTGTGCATTTTCTTTTATTTATTTACTGTGTCTATAAACATATTCTGATATGGTGCTCTAATCTGATTCCTGCATTTTTTATTATCATTATTTGCCTCTCCATCAGTCTGTATGTCATTATGATTGTCATTAGTATTATTATTTGTCTCTCTCCATCCATCTGTGTTTTCCTCTTGTTTATTTCAGACTCGTTCATGATCATCATCACTGCGGAGGCTTCAGTTCTGCTCCTGATTGGTCTCCCGCTGCTCATCCTGGCTGTACGGCAGAGAAAGAAGACTGACGGTAATATCTGACAGGGTTTAGTTCAGCTTTAGGACACATTAGACTGGGTTAAAGATCTGAGAAAGACTAACACTGATGTGCTCTACAGGTCTGCACTCCTCAGAGTTCACTACAAGCATTTATCAACAGGTGAGATGGCAGAAAGGCTTAATTTTGGTTCAGTGTGGGCTTTAGCTAGAGTCTCTCTTTGATGCCCTGGGCTCTGCATTGGTTTGGGAAATTACAAATTGAACCAATTAAATGATTACAACTGGCTTAAGATTGAAATGAAATTCGGAAAATGTGTAAACCAGCAGAACCTGGGAATTACAAAAAAAAAAAAAAAAGAAATGTTTACTTTTATAATTGTTCTCCATGATTTATATAGAGTTGATTTTATTTCAGCAATGTAATACTGTGACTGCAGTGATGTACACTGATTTAACACTGCATTTAACTATACTATACAATAACAATGTACATGCATTTAACTATATTTATAGCTACAAACTGGTTATTTTAAAATTTTGATTGTTTAATTGTTTAATAGTGATTTTCCTGTGATTTCAGATGAAAGATAATCCAGCAGACAGAGACACACACACTACTGTGTGTTACAGCTGTGTTTAAGTAAAGTCTATTTTTGAGAGGATCACGTGCTTATGATTGTCCACGGCTGGTCTCGCATTAGCATCAGAAGATTCCTATCTCACCATAAACAACCAGAGTTTCTTACAGCAGTCATTTTCGTCTTCAAGGATCCCCCCTGTCCACCCCTAATCTTCTCTTTTCCTAGATGACTCGGTGGCTCAGTAGTTAGCACTGTTGCCTCACAGCAAGAATGTCACTCATTCAAGCCCTGAAGTTTCTGTGTGGAGTTTACATGTTCTCCCTGTGCTTGTGTGTGTTTCCCTTGGGTTCACCGGTTTTCTACCACAGTCCAAAGACATGCGACATAGATAAGCTCTTAGCCAGCAGTATACCTCTCCATAGCAATCCATGTAGTCTGTCTTTAGCCTTAAATAAGGGGAGTTCTCAAGATTTACCTGAGCTCAGAATCCCCTCTAGCCCTGCAAACCTGAGGGAGCCTTGAGCTTGAGCATCTTATGAGCTCAGGGCTCTCTCCCGGGACAGCATGCCAAACTAGCTTTATTATCAATCATCAGCTAAGTGTGAACTCTTGAATGAACTACTATAACAAATGAGACTCAAGAACTGATTAATCAACAACACCAACAACACAAACCAGCTCACACTGATTTACTCCATCATATAAGCTTATTAATAACCAAAATAACTGAATAATCAATCATGTTATACTGCTGATTTTCACTGTCAAGCTTGTTTTTCGATTTTAACAGTTAATAAAGATCTGATTAATGTTCTGGGCTTGATTATTGTGTCTTTTGTGTTTTCATGATTATTTTTGCTGCAGTTTTACAGATGATCGTGGTGTTTACAGCTCATAATCACAATTATAGTGTAGCAGAGGCCAGCTAGTAAAGTGCTTTGCAGGTAAACCTCACTCCTCTGACCTATAAAAGGTGCCCTAGTGACAGAGGCGGGAGGCCAGGGTCTTTAGCCTCCTTGTTAGAGCGACCGACTCCCATGGGGAGAGTTGCTGGTTCAATCCCAGCTCAGAGCAGCTTGGGTGGTATAAGACAGGCGGGGACACAATAGATTATAGAAATATTAATAATGTATTCATTTCTGACACTGTATGCATTTCTTGAGGCACCTCCACTGTTAAATTTGTAGCTTAAGGAACAAAATAAACCATTTTACATTTTAATACTGACATATATTTGATTTCATTATTATATTTGTATGTATTTATTAATGTGAATTTTATTGCTCAGTTCTGATCTGTTCTCCTCTGCTGGTCAATCTCTAAACTGCATAAGCATCACTAATAATCATTCAAAGGCTCAATATTCTGCTAAAGTCTGCTAAAATAATATATTTATGCCATTAAAATACTAAAATGAGAGTTTGAATACAATATCACTAGAAAGCTGTTGTTTTGCTGTTAAACAGGAGATGTCTGTGGCAAATACTCACCAAACAGGAAGTGAATCTACAGCCACAGGAAGAGGTTTAAGGCTTGAGCTAAACACACAAACTGCATTTCCCACAATGCAACTGTTGGTGTGATCTTAATCATCATGTTGTATTCTTAGTTCTGTATAAGGCCGTAATTGCTTGGCTGAGGAAAAAGTTGTAGCCAATCAGCATTTGGGGGCGTGTTCTTATACAGGGGAGGAGAGAGTTGTAGCCAGTCAACATTTAGGGGTGTGTAAAGATATACAAAGAAGAAAGTTGTAGCCAATCAGCATTTGGGGGTGTGTCCACTTGCACAAAGGAGGAGAGAGTTGTAGCCAATTAACATTTGTGGGTGTGTCCACTTGTACAAAGGAGGAGAGAGTTGTAGCCAATTAACATTCAGCGGCGTGTCCACTTATAAAAAGTTGAGAGTTGTAGCCAATCTATATTTAGGGGCCTGCCCACTCATACAGGTGGAGAAGAGAGTTGAAGCCAATCACTATTTAGGGGTGTGTCCACTCCTACAACGGAGAGAGCTTTAGTTAATCTACATTTGGGGGCGTGTCCACTCATACAAAGGAGAGAGTTGTAGCCAATCAGCATTTGGAGCGTGTCCACTTATACAAAAGAGGAGAGTTGTAGCCAATCAACATTTAGGGGTGTGTCCACTTATACAAAGGAGGAGAGTTGTAGCCAAGCAACATTTAGGGGTGTGTCCACTCATTCAAGGGAAAGAGTTGTAGTTAATCTGCATTTGGGGGGTGTGTCCACTTGTACAAAGGAGAAAGTTGTAGCCAATCTGCATTTGGGGGCGTGTCCACACATACAAAGCAGAGAGCTGTAGTTAATCTGCATTTGGGAGCTTGTCCACTTATAGACAGAGTGGACAGAGTTGTAGCCAATCAGCATTTAGGGGTGTGTCCACTCATACAAAGGAGAGAATTGTAGCCAATCAACATTTAGGAATGCATCCACTTATACAAAGGAGAGAGCTGTAGTTAATCTGCATTTGGGGTGTGTCCACTAATACAAAGGAGAAGAGAGCTGAAGTTAACCAACATTTAGGGGTGTGTCCACTCATTTAAATCCGGACAGAGTTGTAGCTTGTCAGGATTTAGGGGTGTGTCCACTCATACAAATAAGAGAGTTGTAGCCAATCTGCATGTGTGGGTGTGTCCACTCATACAGGGGAGGAGAGAAAGTGAGCTAGCAGAATATTTGTAGAAAGACTGTATAAACACAGACATCAAAACATAACAAATATGGAGGGAAAAGTATAAAAATATATATTTTAAAACGTATTATTAAAGGGGAAAACTTCCTAGGAGTCATGTAAATATTGAAATATCTTTAGAGTGCTAACATTTTGCTATTGAGAGTCATTATTTACGTTGTAATATTAACTATAGCAGAAGGACTTTAAGTTTTGCTGTTATTGTTATAAATAAAATATTAATTATATTATGATTATTATTATTATTATTATTAGTGTTATTAATATGTCTAAATTTCTAGCAGCATGACTGTAAACTTATGGGGGGAGCAATAAATGAAGGGGTGTGGCTTCAAACATCAACACTTACTGCAGCTTTAACATATATTGTAGTAAACATGTTTGAGATATAACAAAAAGTACTAATAGAAACAATGAGCAAACAGGAGCAATTCAGGCACATGTTAAAGCAGAAGAGAAAGCGGGGCGAAAGGTCTGTGGTTTGTGAGATCAGAGCTAGTTTCCTGGTCAAACCTGAGAAGCATTTTCACACATAAAGCCACATGGAAACTCAAGCACACAGTCAGTCAGAGCTAATGCTCGATTCTCACACTCGACACCGGCAACAGAAGAGCAACTTGAGCAGAATTGTTGTATTATCTGAGTTTGAGAAAGTGATTTTGAGGAAGTGTTCAGAGTTTCAGGCTGATTTTCTGAAGAAATGAAGTTTGCGCTGAGGGTTTGTGTGTTTCTGCTGATGGGTAAGTGCTCGAAGATCTCTGTGAAGGCTTTATTATTGTACAGTATGGGGGATTTAGTGAGTGTGTTTGAGTAAAGCAGTGTTGTGTTGTGTTTGTGTGCTTCAGCGAGAGCTTCAGTGTGTGCTGATATTACAGTGACAGCAGCAGAAGGAGGAGAAGCTGTTATTAACTGTCCTTATGGTGAAGGATATGAGACGTCTTATAAATACTTCTACAAAGGACCTTACAGAGAGAGTACACTAATGCTGAAGTCTGATGGAGGACAGTCTCCAGTGTTTAGTGGCAGATTCACACTAAAGGATGATCATAAAGCGAGATTATTTACAGTGACCATCAGAGATCTGCAGATGAGCGATGCTGGAGAGTACACCTGTACTGCTGGATGGGGCGATTCTAGATCAGTCAAGCTTAATGTGATCAGAGGTGCCTGACATTCAATACTGAACATCTCCATTCCCTCCATGTGTTCATTTCATGCTCATAGATATATATTTTTAGTTTGAATGTTATGATCTTATTTCTTAGCTCCAAAGAAACCCAAACCAGTTCAGATCTCAACGTCCACCATTCATCCCAATACAAACAGCAGAACTGACCACAACAGCACAGGTACTGGACACACACAAACAGTCAGACAGTCAGACATGTACATTTCTGTAATAAACAATGATAAAGGGTCAGTTCACTAAGATTTACTCATCCTCGAGTCATCCTACAGTAGGTGTACACTAGATGAGTTTATTCTTTCAGTCAAAGTTACACTGTTGAAAATGATTAATTGAGTTTACGTTAATAAAAAGAGTATTTTAAGATCAATTTTAGGGCAACAGGTTTTATTTTTTAGAAGTAAATCGAGACATGCAATTTAGAAATTACTTAAAATAAAAGAGTAAACCTAGCCTTAAAATTCATTCATTCATTCATTCATTCATTTCTTTTCGGCTTAGTCCCTTTATTAATCTCGCCACAGCGGAATGAACCGCCAACTTAATCCAGCATATGTTTTATGCAGCGGATGTCCTTTCAGCTGCAACCCATTACTGGGAAACATCCACACACACTCATTCACACACATACACTATGGACAATTTAGCCTCCTCAATTCCCCTATAGCGCATGTGTTTGGAGCGAACGTGGGGCGAACATGTTACCCACTGCTCCACCGTGCAGCCTTAGCACAATTATTAAGTAAATTGACTATGCACATAATTATAAAAATTTGGTTAAACCAACTTAATTCCAAGTTAACACAAGTATACACACGTTTTTTAATATAAACGTATCACTTTTAAGGCAACGTGTTTCATTATTTGTATAAGTTAATCGAGACGTGTAAGTGAAAGTAGTGAAGTAAATCTGGGGAATGCGCCAAGTTCAGCAAAATAAATGCACCCCAAGAAGATAAAAGTTGCAGTTTCTTGCAAAAGTACAAAAAAAAAACTGATTATAAAGTATTACATATGCATTTGTTTTCTACAAAAGTGCAGCAAATTACAACAGAAGAATTTTATTCAACCCCAAAAGACACATGAGGCACTTTTTGTTGTTCATTTTTTTGCCGTTTTTGCACTATTGATATAATAAAGCCACCTGTTGCCATTGTAGTGCTGAAGAAAGTCAAAAACTAATGATTTAAATAACTTCGACTGATTCAACTGTAAGAAGAAACTCATATATACACATAGGATGCCTTGAAGATGGGTAAATCATCAGATAATCATATTTTTTGGGTGAACTAACCCTTTAATGTGAAGTGTTTGGTATTTAGTGTGATCATCTTGTATAATGAAATATCAAAGCTGCATTCGAGATCATGATGTGATTCTTGTAATTGTGAGTTTCCAAATAGTTCAAACTAGTATAATAGTGTCTTCCTGGAAAATTGCAACAAACTGGAAACTCTAAATTTCAACAATAACTTTTATTGTGGATGAATCAAAACTCCAGTGGTCTCGACAGATGGAGATCATGATCTTCCTCTGCATTTGATTCAAGTGTAAAATAACTCAGTGTTTGATGCCATTTTATTACAGCCAGTGTGTCCAGGAGCTCTTTCTAGCTTTTACTTATTCTGGGTTCAGAGTAAAGTCATTTCGTAATACAGTAACTCTGAAATAACATGAGCACAGCATTGATTTACATGGGATTTTCCATGATGTCTTAACATTAGCATTCATGCATTTAGCAGACACTGTATATATCCAAACACTCATTTATAATGTGATCAGATGTCAGTGTTTTAAAGTCAGACTTTGTTCATGTGTACTGCCATAATAGTGTTTGATTGTGTTTGTCTGTTGTATAATTAGATTTACTGTGTGAGCTGCACGTTTCATTTGTGCTTTTCTTCCTGTCAGTGACTCAAAATGAAAGTGTGACCATGGCAACGAGGACAGGAAATACTACAGCTGAACCCAATGAGGCAACCACTAGTAGTAAGCAAACAAACTACACTACCCACAATGCACTTGTCTTCACTTCACCACAACAAATCAGAAAGATATTTTAGAGAGTTGGTTTGAAAGAGATGCACACGACTGATTTCATGTGGTGAATCTGGTGTTTTTTAAGGGTTGAGGTTTACCGATGCAGTTTCACTTCGGTTGCACAATATCAGCAGTGTTGGGAAATAATAATATACTACAATCTTAACTCACCGTGTTACTTATAGTAGTTGCTTTTTAATGAAAGTATGCTTTTTAAGTGAAAGTGTGTGTTATGCTATTCTTGTGTGTGTTTTTGTTGTTGTTTAGAGTAAGATAGGCTCAAAATTGTAATATAGCATATATTGTGATATAATGTACAATATAATATAATATTGCTTATGTATTGTAATATAGCATGTAATATGACTTGTTTTTATACCCAACATTAAAAATAACAATGTATTTAAAATATTGCAAAATTTTACGTTGTATAATAATCAGTTTTATTAAAATTTTTCAGTATAATCTCCTCAGTAATGTGTTTTATGTTTAGTGTCACATACTGATCTGGGTTCAGTTGCTGGTGGTCTGGGTTCAGTTCTGCTGGTTCTGCTTCTGTGTTCTGGAACTTTCCTCATCCTGAAGAAGAGGAAAAGGAAATGTGAGACAGGTAACAGTTCGTCTGTGATGATAAACAAAGATTGGACCATTCTGAGAGACGTAAACAATAACAATGGTCCTAACGTATTTCCTGTTGTGATCACGATCATATGTAAATGAGGTTGGTGTCGTGATCTTGTTTTCTTCGAGAGTGCATTAGTTTGGGCAACCTGAAAAAAAAGGATATTGTTTGAACTCTTAAAAACAAAACTTAAGATAATTTATGTTTAATTTTATTGGTGATTCCAAATATAAACTATGAATAATCGTGAGCTTGGTAAACAGTTTTTAAATAATTTGACATTTTCCCATTCAAACAGAATGCTTTGTTCTGTGTGTGATAAAAATGTAGGCAATAGCTGTGTTTCCATCAAAATATAGGCTATTACATAAATTTGTGCAAAACTGGAATAACGCCTAGAAGATGCGAATAAAGCAGCGTTTTTATCAACGAGTCAAAGAGAACACAATCGTCACTTCCTGATTAACTTGCGCCAAATATCAACAGTAAAAACAGAATTTACTGCGGTAGAACAAGCTGCATCAATGATTTTTTATTTAATACTTGCGCCTCAGAAGACAATTGACACACAATGATCACGTGGGGGCGTTTGAAGCCATGAGACGCGTAGACTCTTGACACGCTCCTAACGCTCGGAGGTAATTAATAATATACACTAATACTGAAACAGTTCAGACATTTTAGAATGACTAAAACAACATTTAAGATGTTCTGCAGTGTGCTCAGTCTGCTGGTTTGTCCATTCACACACATTTTCATCATCATCTCTAACAAACCTTTTTTTTTAAATGTACATACTGTAATTTGTTTCGTAGTTTATGCGCATCTTTTCTTATCAAATAAAGTTTAACCTACTCAGTTATGCACATGTTTTTTATGCATATTTTCAAAAGTTATGTGCATCATGACGTTTCCATCAATCGTTTTTATGGGCATCTCTAAAATGAGCTCTAAAATAGGTGTGTGGAAATGTAAGGCTCAGGCAAGAAATACGCTTCATCTTTAAAAAAGGGGAGGAGACCGACAGAAACTCAGAGTTCAGAGAATAAAACCTGCTCCTGACCAGGTTAGATTCACAGAGTAAATTACCACAGTAACTGACTCTGAGTTAAAGTTACCTCTCTTTCAGAAACAGGCTTGACTTACCCTGATTTCTTGAGTTTAACAAACCTGCCATTTTTAAACGGAAAACCCAGAGTTTCTCTCATTTCAGGGTTAAAATACTCTGAGTTTTCACTTAACCTCCTTTCTGAAACAGGCCCCTGCTGTTTAAATTGATTTAATCGTGTTTTTTTCATTTTCCATTCAGCTTTACCTCTGCAGAATGTGCAGCAGAATACTGAGGTGTGTGTTCATATCTGTATAATGATATCTGCATGATGAGCAGTGAGGGTTCTCTTAATAAACGCATTACTCATGTGCTGTTTTCAGACTGACTGCATGTATGAAGAGATCCTAAACAGTGATGTCATCATCGCTGCTGAGCCTTCATCCAATCAGACGCCAGCATCAGATCCCAACACCCGTCCAGAAAATGCTGTTTACGCTACAGTAACTAAGCAACGTTCTGATTCAGTCCCCGGTCACACCCACTCAGCCAATCGGATGTCAGATACAGTCAGTGATTATTATGGCAATATTACATCATCTCAACAAACTCTGAACAACAGAACAGAAACGATCTATGCAACAGCAGATCTTCCACCTAAAATTTCAAATAATGAGGGTCTGATATATTCAGTAATTAGCCATAAATAAAAAGAGTCTCCTACTCTTCCTGAGTGGGTGTAGTTAGGCTAAGTAAAGTCTAGAAGGGATACAGCTGTGGTTGTCATGATCCTGGTGTTTACCTGTCATGTGCTCCTTGTGCTTTCTGTTATTGCCATGCGATTACTTTGTTCAGTTTTCCCGCCATTCGTTAGTTTCATTATTTCCACCTGTGTCGCACCCCTATATGTATTCAGTTTAATCATGTCTGGTATATTTTTACCAATGAGTTTCATTAGTTCTTTGTCTGGTAATAAGCGGCGGTCACATTGGATTTTTTCCCCCATAGATTTCCATTCATGCGCACGTGAATGCGTCAGACCCGAAACACAAGCTCATGCGGCAAGTTTTGCGAAATTGCATCACTTAACTGAGTAAGACTAATTGAGGATCAAAACATGACCTCTCTGGACAGAAAATTAAAATATGCACCAATCGCTAACTTTTTAAAATGTCTAATCATCATTTAATCCCGCCCCTTTTCACAGTGTCATATGACAGAATTTCACAAGCTCAAACTCTAGTCTGACCACAGCTTTATTTTATCATTTCTGTTTTTTTTTTTTTTTTTTGTATGTTCCTGGTCTCGTCTGTGAGTGGTTTTGGAAATAAATTCCGGTGACCCGAGCTTTTGAGAGAGGCAAACTGTGACAGTGGATCTGCACATAAATATAACATCAATTTTGTGATCCTGCATTACAATTATTAATTATCATTTCTACGTTACTGTGGGGGTTTAAGGTTGGGCCAGGAATTATTAAAATACAATTTAATTCATTCATTTATTTAATCATGTTCTTGTAGGCTTAGTCCCTTTATTAATCCGGGGTCGCCACAGCGGAATGAACCGCCAACTTAACCAGCAAGTTTTTACGCAGTGGATGCTCTTCCAGCTGCAACCCATCTCTGGGAAACATCCACACACACATTCACACACACTACGGACAATTTAGCCTACTCCACACAGAAACGCCAACTGAGCCGAGGCTCGAACCAGCGACCTTCTTGCTGTGAGGCAACTGCACTACCTACTGCGCCACTGCCTCACCCTTACAATTTAATGGGTAATTTATTAAACAATATGAATAATACTGGGTATAATTAGTGTATTTACATTACTGTTAAATAAAATAGGCAAACATAAAATGCACTTAATGAGTAATTTAATTACTAATATACATAATTCTCGTTAACTTCCGGCCACAGCTGTATCCCTTCTAACAACAACTTTGTGGTAATATGAGGTTAGGAAAATAATCTTGTTTATAAAAGCTTGGGTTTTGTTGACGTGGTGGTTTTCTTGCTATTGGTTGATTTGGTTTTTGGCGATTCATTTTTTATTGTGTTGTTATTTTTAGTCGTGTTCTGTTAGATTACATCAAGTGTCTAATGCCGAGTTCAGACTGCAGGATTTACAAAGTAATAGCGTTGCGAATGTTTTCACACTGTATGACTATCTGGGCTGGCGTTCTGTCACTGCTGTGTTCACACTGCAAGAGAAGGTTTCCCACTGCATGACTTTACAATAGGAAGAATCAGCAACAACTTTGTTTCGTCCTGTAAACGTCTCACAACCAAACACACACAAAGTATGTGGTATATCTTATCTTATTTACTACATAATGAGAGCCTTTAGTGGGTAGAACTTTTTTTTTTTTGTTCACCTGTGTTTTGAAGGGAATTAGTAATTTCTCCTCAACATTTTTTTATGTTTCGAGCTGGTTGTGATATTGCTCAGATGGCACGTTAAACATACACGGGTGCTCCTGCCAAGTTTACACTAGTTTTTCCTCCATTTCTTGGGTCCAAATAGACTGAAAGGAAGCCCTTTTAACTAATCGCCCAACCACTCGCTGGCCTGCAGATACCCACACTAGTGTATGCTGCTCTCTCAATGGCTGTAGGTGATCACCGATGTTATTTTCAATCAGAATACATCAGACGGCATCATCCGAATCGATCAATGATCAAAGACGTGATCTGAGAGAATCGCCAACGAGTCGCTGACACCAGTGAGATATTCGACAAGCTAAATATCTGGAGCTTTCAGTGTTTGATAGTTCACAATGTGTGATTGTTACTCACCTGAACAAGCACCCGTTTACCTGTGATTTTAGACATTCTGACGTCATCGACTTTCGCTTTCAGATTTAAAGGGCTAGCGTTGCACCAGACCCCCGTAAGTGGTTTTGTTTGAAAGTTTAGAATCTATATTTTATGCACACATGCATCACTTTGGTTTTTATTTTATTGTATAAAAGTTATTTACACTTAAATACACAGCATTTTGGATACCCGAGCTGGGTGTTGAACATTGGTTCATTTTCATACTTTTTCATATGACACATGTACAAGTTATAGCTCAAATGAAAGCTCTTGCTGGTGCTCATACAGTTCCAGCATTCTTTTTACTGAATTATATTCATATGCCAAACAGTTGTTGAATGAATCTCGGTGTTTCCATGGCGCAGAAATGTAAACAATACATTCATGATCAATAAGCAGCCCCAGATAGCACAGACAGCTGTCATCTCTCACCTTATGCTGTGTGCTTCAGGGCCATTCTCCTCTGTTTTTGAGGTGATGTGCATAAGTAATCCTTTTACATGTCTGATGTGGTCCAAACACAGTGAATTATGTTTGATCAAACAAAAGAATAGTGAAATATGTAAGCAATGATCGCTCCCTGTGGCTTGTACAGCACCTCTCATCAGTTGGAATACAATAACTTTTGCATAGATTATGGTGAAGACATTTTCCTATTTTCCTATGACTACAGACATGTGCAGGAACCACCAACATTAATTACAGCACGCTAGAGCACACACAACCTAAAAGGTACACTTTCAAATTTGAGTTTATAAAAAAAAAATACAAAAAGCGCCTTTTTATTTAGGTGTTTATTAAAACACAGACGACATATACAGATATTTTAAACACTTTCAATAGTGTTTTATGAAAATTCAAAGGGTTTTCTTTAAAATGATACCAAATTTTTTGCATTTACACCTCTGCATGTGGATTTGGGAAGCTTTTAAATTTGGATAGGCAAAATACAGGTGAAAATTCCCTAAATAGCAGCAGAGTTTAAGTGGTTATGACAACCTGTCGACGAGTCAACATTGGGGCTAAAATCATGCAGTCTGAACTCAGCATAACAGAAGTGTAGTAGTTTTGTTGTTGCTGTCTTGCTTTATTTATCTCTTCGTATGTTCATTTCTCATTGCAACTTTACTAACTGGTGTCATTCATGTTCATTATTCACGGCTTTCAGTCAGTCTTGACAATAATATTACACCATCCACTGACCGATGCACTCATGTTTACAAAAAATAAATCTGATACAGTATGCATATTTATATTAATCAGTATTAAAAATAATTGTTTTAGTATTAAAAGTGTATTATATTACTAACAAAAATGGTGCTTATAACTAAAAATAAAGCAGTCACATTTAAATATGATTGTAAGTGATTTGTACAGCTGTTACAGTGCGCCCTCTACAGGTAATGAGCAGACATACACACCTGAAGTAAATTATACCTTATTTTTTGGGTTTGACTTTTATTTTGCATCCTGTACATGGCTGAACTAGCTGTCAGAGATTCAGCAAATATGGCTGCCGAGTGAATAGACTTTACTGGAAAGAGACTCTGATTTCCTGTCACTGAAATTAGCTGTTGCATTTGCAATCTAAGCTGCATGCAATGCTTTTAATATGCTAACCCTGTCCCTCACTCTGACGTCATTAGCTCCACTGAGTGCATTGTTTCTGACATTGCATCTCTGAGATATATCTTAGCTTGCATCATCAAGGCTGCATGCAGATGCTATTGATGCAAACGACTGTGACATTTAACCTAATTACTGAAGTTTAGCTTAAAGAAACGTAGACCGTGTTACAGGAGGGAATATTTAAATATTGCTGATAGATGAGTGCTTTTAGATCAGATGTATGTGGTTTGACAGAGGAAGGAAATGTGAGAAGCTTTATGTCTGACACTCAATTCAGAATAGAAGCACAGAAACGTTTCACACAGAATTTAGTCTCATATTGGAGGAAAGTGTCCAGCATGTTGGTGATTCTGCTGCTCGTGTCCAGCTTCTCTACAGGTTAGTTTTTGAATAATTTCAATGGTTAAATTGTGTTCCTGATGTCACACTAAGCTGATTTCGAGTTAATTGTTTTGATAATAACCTCCTGTATGGACAAAAAATCAAGCAGATGGTTATGATGCCAGTTAAAGAGTTTTTGTACTGAATTTTACATGAGTTTTATTAAATGATCATCAGTTTCACATGAATAATATTATTGTGGCCTGATAATCTCTCGCTCATAACAGCTCTTTATGAACATATCAGTGCTTTCAGTTGTTGTTGAAGCTCCAGTTACAGTTTCAGGACACAGAGGAGAGAAACTGGACATCAGATGCCCATATGAGTCTGGATATGAGTCAAACTCAAAGTATTTCTGTAAAGGCGAGTGTAACTTTGGGAATAAAAACATCATAGTTAAATCAGGATCTCCAGCAAAAGACAAGAGATTCTCTCTGACTGACGACAAGAAAAGCAGAGTTTTCACCATCACCATCACTGATCTGAGAACAGAGGATGAAGGACAATACTGGTGTGCTGTGAGGAGGAGTTTTACAGATATGGCTTTAACTGATCTCTATTCAGAGATTGTGCTGATGGTCAAACAGGGTAAGGGATCTATTTTGATATCTCCAGTAAAATTGAGCTCTACTTCCCTCATTCTCCTGTAGTGTGTGTCTGCAGTGAATAAATCCCTCATCAGGCCACTAGAGGCAGTGTGTTCAGTGAATCGACTCTGATGAACTGAATAATGAGATGTGTTTGAACTGAACTCCAGCATTAGTGTTTGTGCTCATCTCTGTCTGTCCATCAGATCAGGAAAACACTGAAGGTTCATCTGTCAGCTCTTTCTCCAACACGCCGTCATATTTCAGCTCAACAGAAGTGAATCTGCAGTCCAGCAGCAGCACAGATCAGCACAACTCTACAGGTCAATCACGCTTCCTGAATAAACCCTCATTGTGCTTATACATTTACATGAATATATTTAGAGCTGATTATTTGACATTATTGTGTGTTTAATATCTTACAGCACATTCAAGATCTGAAGTCTACCTCTGTGTTAAAGACTGAAGATTCAGCTCCAGATATTTTCTGCAGTGCAGCCTTCTCTGTTATTAAAGTGAGCAGAAATGACTCAGTACTGAATATTTGTCAGTTTTATGAATATAAAATAAAACTCTAAAGTGTTTTGAATGGTTTGTGTGTGATCGTTCTTCATTTATCATGTTGGTTTGTTCACATTTCAGTCTCATCAAACAAATAGAGAAACAAAAACAGGAAATCCTGGAGTTCAGCCAAACACTGCACTCAGACTACACTACCCACAATGCACCTGCTTCCTGTTTGGCACTTAGTGTGTTATTTTGGAGTGATTTGAGCATTTATAAAGACATATTTTAGCTGCTGTGTAAACAGTGAACCTGATCCACACGTCAGACATGTTTGTGGTTAATTTGGTTTTGCATCATCAACGGCAGACAGAAGTGTTTTACTGTGAAGAGTTGAGGTTTACCACTATGGCTTCACTTTGGGTTACACAATATAGGCTAAATCATAATCAAGCGCTTCAGTCTGCTTTATTTTAGCACGATGTGCATGCTGGCATTCAAATCCTTACTTATAGAATGTTAAATAGTTGTTCATTAATGAGCAGTGAGTTTTATCCATATACATTTAAGTAAATAGACATATGTATGAATTGTTTTCACTGACTATATGAACAAATTTAATACAATGAAGACTTGCAAATGTGTATACCCTCTATACTACAGTAACCAATCAGCATCCTTATTCAAATCCTGGTCACACCCACTTGACCAATCAGCTGACAGATACAGAGAGTGGGCGTGCTGGTGCATTCATCAGGCAAAATCACTTCCTTTTTCAGGTCATCTCATTAATTTCAGCAGAATATAGTAAAATTTCCATCATTCAATAGTTGAATATCAGTCAAGCTGTTCAGTCGCTTACAGTTTACATCATTTACAAAATTCAGTGGTGGAGAAAACCTATCCAACAAAATAAGAGGATAGCACAAAAAAAAAAAAAAGATTACTCCTGGAAGAGTATGAAGTCCTTATTTTAAGCTTTACTTGAATCAGATTCACTGTAAATGGTTCATCTGAATCACCTTGAGACTCATTCTGAATTGATCATTTGAATCAGTGAGTCACTACCTTGAGATTCACTCTGAATTGATCATTTGAATCAGTGACTCACTACCTTGAGATTCACTCTAAAGTGATCATTTGAATCAGTGAGTCACTACCTTGAGATTTACTCTGAATTGATAATTTAAATCAGTGAGTCACTACCTTTAGAGTCACTCTGAATTGATCATTTTAATCAGTGAGTCACTACCTTTAGAGTCACTCTGGATTGATCATTAGAATCAGTGAGTCACTACCTTTGGATTCACTCTGAATTGATCATTTGAATCAGTGAGACACTACCTTTGGAGTCACTCTGAATTGATCATTTGAATCAGTGAGTCACTACCTTTAGAGTCACTCTGAATTGATCCATTGAATAAATGAGTCACTACCTTTAGAGTCACTCTGAATCGATCATTTGAATCAGTGAGCCATTACCTTTAGAGTCACTCTGAAATGATCATTTGAATCAGCGAGTCACTATCTTTAGAGTCACTTTGGATCGATCATTTAAATCTGTCTTCAGAAATATAGGTCTGACATTGATGTGATCTGCTCCTTTTGTCATTCTTTAGAGAAAGACTATTCATTTGTTCTGGCAGTGCTCCTACACAGAGAGAATCTGGTCAGACCTGTTGATGTTTATTCAGTCTTATAATATGTGTGACTTCTCCTTTATTTCAAATATGTTCTTTGGGTTGTTTGTCGAAAGCATAAGTGTAAATAATTAATTTGTGTATTCTATTAGCCAAGTTTCATATTCACAAACAGAAGTTTAGTGGCTCTAAACCTTTTTTGATCTATTTAAAATCGACATAGATCAATATTTAGAAACTATCCAGCACTCTTTTAATCCAAACGCAACAGAAAATGTATCGTTATATTCTTCCTTTGTGTCTCTTTGAGGTGAAACTTTATTTCATTAGTTTTATTTTTGTTTTCCTTGCGTTTGTTTGTCTGTGTATATTTCTGTGCACATTTTCATTTATTTGTATTATTTGTCTCTATGTATGCAATTGATTTTGATCTACCTTTTTACTATAATGAAAAAAAATAGATCACTTGAATCAGTGAGTCACTACTTTGAGACTTACTTTGAATTGATCATTTGAATCAGTGAGTCACTATCTAATGACTCACTCTGACAAAATCATGGGAATCAGTGAGTCGCCACCTCGAGATTCACTCTAAATTGATCATTTGAATCAGTGAATCATCACCTTGAGACTCTCTCTGACTGGATCATGTGAATCAGAGTTGTTGACTTGTGACCATGTATTCAGGTATCTAATGTATGAAAAACATGTTTATTGTGATTTAAAAAATAACATTAAAAGGCAAAGCAGGTCAAGATTTCTGTAGTTAAAATTACTTTTTACTCCTCCATTAATAAACAATTGAAGTTTATCTTTTACAGACTTTGAAGAGCTCAATTCAAATGCACTGATGAATGTGTTGTTTTGTTGAGTTTATGTGTGCACGGATACGTCACTGTGCGTGTGAAGATGCAAAATAAAGCAGTATGAGGTTTAACAGAGGAAGGAAATGTTAGGCACTTTATGTTTGACACTCACTGCGGAAGAGAAGCACAGTAATGTTTGACACACAGAAGTCTTATATTTGCAAAGTTTCCAGCATGTTGGTGATTCTGCTGCTCGTGTCCAGCTTCTCCACAGGTCAGTTTAACACTTTCACTTACACTCTAAGAGTTTATTGCTTTTTGAACAATTTCATTTCATTTCAATTCATTAATAATAATGACCTACTGTATGGACAAAAGGTCAAGCCGGTGGTTATGATGCCAGTTAAAGAGTCTTTGTACTGAGTTTAACATGTGTTTTATTACATGATCATTAGTTTCACATGAATAATAATATTGTGGCCTGATAATCTCTGTTAGTCGCTCATAACAACTTTATATGGTCATATTAGTGTTTTCAGATGTTGTTGGAGCTCCAGTTACAGTTTCAGGACACAGAGGAGAGAAACTGGACATCAGATGCCCATATGATCCTGGATATGAGTCAAACTCAAAGTATTTCTGTAAAGGATGGTGCATTACTGGATTAAAAAACACAATAGTTGAATCAGGATCTCCAGCAAAAGACGAGAGATTCTCTCTGAATGACAACAAGACGAGCAGAGTTTTCACCATCACCATCACTGATCTGAGAACAGAGGATGCAGGACAATACTGGTGTGCTGTCGAGAGGAGTTTACTTGATGATTATTCAGAGATTGTGCTGATGGTCAAACAGGGTAAGGGATCTATTTTGATATCTCTAGTAAAACTGAGCTCTACTTCCCTCATTCTCCTGTAGTGTGTGTCTGCAGTGAATAAGTCCCTCATCAGGCCACTAGAGGCAGTGTGTTCAGTGAATCGACTCTGATGAACTGAATAATGAGATGTGTTTGAACTGAACTCCAGCATTAGTGTTTGTGCTCATCTCTGTCTGTCCATCAGATCAGGAAAACACTGAAGGTTCATCTGTCAGCTCTTTCTCCAACACGCCGTCATATTTCAGCTCAACAGAAGTGAATCTGCAGTCCAGCAGCAGCACAGATCAGCACAACTCTACAGGTCAATCACGCTTACTTCAGACATATTCATCATGTGCTTTATTCATATGTGTGTGTGTGTGTGTGTGTGTGTGTGTTCATGTTCTTCTTCAGTATGAGCAGCTCATTCACGTCACTGCTGTTTATTTCTTTCTCTCTATCACTGACTCACCCACAAACTGAATCAGTAAAAGGAACAGGAACAGTTCTTGATCAGCCAATGTCTGGTAAGAACACAAACTAAGATACCCACAATGCACCTGTCTCCGTCTATGAGATCAAAAGGAAACATTTTGGAGTAAAATAACATTTGTAGAGCCACATTTTAATTCATTTATATCAGGATGAACCAAAATTCTAAAACAAAACGCTTGACTAGTTTCTGAGTGCTGTTTAATTTGTTATTTCTCTCTCTCTTTAATAAAGCCACAATGTTTATTTTGATAAGCGTGACATATTTGCAGTTTTGAATAACATTCTTGTTAGTATGACCTAAAACTAGTCGTAGACTAGTGGTCTATATAAATCATTTTATGATTATGGACAAAATCCTTTGCTGCAGTTTCACTTTGATTCATTTTGGTTAGATATTGTCACAACCTGCTGCAGTGGCCTTCTCTGAACACTTGAGGGCGGCAGGGTTTGTTTTGTTCTCTGAACGTCATCCCCCAGAACCCTTTGCTCTCCTGATCACATCACTGGTTTCAGCTGTTTCTGTTTATTCATTTAGCTTTGTCTTCAAAAGTGCTTTAGTGCCATGTTTCACTTGCTTTTGGATTTTGCTTTGCTCCTGATGTTCCTGGTATGTTTGTCTTTTATGATTATGGTCCTGTTATTGCTCTCTTGCATACCTGTTTATTTTGTGTTTGGTAGTGATGGTGCAATGAAGCTTTCTGAACCAGTGAACTGTGTATTAGAAGAAGGTTTGTTACCCAAAGCATTTCAAAACAGAGCTTGATGAGGGTCCCTGCTGGTTAAAGTGTGGGAAGGCACTGTGTAGTGTTCTGAGTAAAAGTGTCGAAGCTTTGAAATGTTTCAATACCCGTCTCTACAGTGACACCTAGTGGTCATTCTATCTGTATTGCTCTGGAACAGCTTCAGCAAAAAAAAAACAGTTTAAGCACTGAGAGCTCCTGACTAGCATGCAGAGATAATAGGTTGGATCCAAGGGCCAGGGTGATGCAGTTAGGATGTTTTTAATTGCTCTGTTCTTTTAACGCGTTGTTTTAGCATTGGTCTGACATCTGAATAAACACCATGAATACATGTCTTGTTTTAGTCATATTGCTAGATCAGATATAATTGCGGCTGGAAGTTAAAGAGAATTATTTATATTGTTCATTAAATTTCTCATTTATTGTATTTTATTAATGTCTACCAAAAGTTTTTAAAATATTAATTATTGTTATACAGTGTTACAACAATGATGCTATATTGATGGCTTATGCGCAGCTGTATCCTAGCTAGACTACACTATAAAACAATAACAGTATTAAAATACATAAGATCATAATTTTGGCGATTCAGTGGCGCAGTAGGTAGTGCTGTCGCCTCAAGAAGGTCGCTGGTTCGAGCCTCGGTTGGCTCATTTGGCGTTTCTGTGTGGAGTTTGCATGTTCTCCCTGCATTCGCGTGGGTTTCCTCCGGGTGCTCCGGTTTCCCCCACAGTCCAAAGACATGCGGTACAGGTGAATTGGGTTGCTAAACTGTCCATAGTGTATGAGTGTGAATGAGTTTGTCTGTGTTTCCCAGAGATCGGTTGTGGTTCGTAAGGGCTTCCGCTGCGTAAAACATGTGCTGGATAAGTTGGCGGTTCATTCCGCTGTGGCGACTCCGGATTAATAAAGGGACTAAGCTGTAAAGAAAATGAATGAATGAATGAATAAATGAATGAATGAATGAAATCATAATTTTGGAGAATTTGTACAAGTCTGGATTCAAACCCAAAAGCCATTGGCAGCACATTAACTATGTGCACACTCCAAACATTTCGATTCGCAGCGCTAGCAATACTGGAAACTCTAAATACCAAGATAGTTACCTGAAATATGGTTTTATTCAATTTTCTCAAAGCAAAGATTCCCTGACCAGCCACAGTGTATTTGTGACAAAGTTCTTGCTATCAAATGCATGAGGCTGTCTAAATTAATAAGACATTTGCAGATGACTCATCCACAATACCGCGATAAGCCCAGAGCATTTTTTGAGCAGAAGGCAAAGTAATAGACACGCATCCAAAAAGAGATGAGACGTCACAGCAACTGACAAGAAACTTTAAAAAAAATTGGCAACTAATATAGGGCCAATTTAAAGGCTTATGTTTGTCAGTTACAAATGGGCTATAATATGGGATATAGTAATAAACATACCGGTTGTAAGAAATGGATTTTAAGAAATTATAATTGTAGGCTGTCAGACTCTGCAAACATTATATATTCAGCACTGATGAGCTTGCCTTCACTCCTGCAGCATTCATAATATTATGATAATCGACAACCTCAAAACATCAAGCAAATTTGAATGTGCCTCACACAGGTGAGTGGGTTTGACAAACCACCTTTAGAAACACTCTTAACTCTATAAAAAAAAATAAATAAATAAATCCTTACCCTAGCTCTGGGGCTCTCAAATTCGGTCCTGGAGGTCCAGTATCCTGCAGATTTTAGCTCCAACTTGCCTTAGCACACCTGCGAAGATGTTTCTAGAAAGCCTAGTAAGAGCTTAATTAGCTAGCTCAGGTGTGTCTGATTGGGTTGGAACTAAACTAAGCAGGGTACTGGCCCTTTAGGACCTTGATTGCCTCTTGTTGAATCTCTAAATGCCTCTTTAATTGTAAGTCACTTTGGCGGAAGTTTCTGCTTAATGTAAATATCAGATTTATTTTCATTTTACAGTATAATCTCATCAGTCATGTGTTGTTTTGTGTTTAGCATCCCATACTGATCTGGGTTCAGTTGCTGGCGGTCTGGGTTCAGTTCTGCTGGTTCTGCTTCTGTGTTCTGGAACTTTCCTCATCCTGAAGAAGAGGAAAAGGAAATGTGAGACAGGTAACAGTGTGTCTGTGATGATGAAGTCCAGTTGAACTGCTGTTTGAGTTGATTTAACAGTGTTTGTTCCTCCTCCATTCAGCTTTACCTCTGCAGAATGTGCAGCAGAACACTGAGGTGTGTGTTCATATCTGTACCTGTAGTTCACACACACACACACACACACACACATGATGAGCAGTGAGGGTTCTCTGAATAAACACATTATTCATTACTCATGGTGTTTTTCAGACTGACTGCATGTATGCAGAGATCCCAAACAGTGATGTCATCATCGCCACTGCATCTTCATCCAATCAGACGCCAGCATCAGATCTCAACACCCACCCAGAAAATGTTGTTTATTCTACAGTAACCAATAAGCAGCCTGATTTACACTCTGGTCACACCCACTCAGCCAATGAGGTGACAGATGCAGATTGTGATTATTACAGCAATATTACATCATCAGAAACGATATACGTAACCGCAACACATCCGCAGAACAACTCAAAAGATGATACAACGACATATTCATTGATTAAACATAAATAATAAAACATCATGTAATAAAGTTACTCGCCATCGGTAAGGAGGCAGAGAACCGACAAACTTTTAAATAATTTATTAATCGTGAAATTAAGCCTAACAAATTGAAACCAGAAATAAAACAAAGTATACCCGCCTGGTCCTCTCTCGTCTTCCTAAAGATTCTAAAGGCTCATACACACCAGGACGCTTTTCATTTGCGTTTACCCGAAAGCGGTTTTCGAGACATTTTTCCGGATTTAAACCAAACGATTTTCACAGGCGTCGAGCAGAAGGATATGCAAAAATCACTCCTTGACTTTAGATGGCGTTACACAACTTTAAGCTTCTAACACCCTCTTGCAACACAGAAGAAGACAGAAAATTGACAGTATTGTTGTTTAAAGTTACTGGCGATTCGAACTAGCAAGGCTGGTTCAAGTAGCAGCTCCAGCTCCAGAGAGGAAGAAATGATTACTGTTCACCAGTGCAATAAGCAGCTCCACGTTCATGTCGCCTCTGGGCATCTTCTTCAATGTGCGCTCGCACTGACAGTTTTGTGCTTGAGCGCCTTCAAGTGCTGTTTACTGTAACTTCAGCACCTCCATGCACATGAACAAAAGTGCTGATCTGATTGGAGGAGAAGGTTTTGACATGGCGCTTTAAAAGAAAAACAACGAGCATGAGGCATTGCTTTAGTAATGACGCTTTTACGCCTGGGATTTTGCACGTTGGAGTGCACGATCACATTGCCGCCCTTTATTTAGTCTTGAGGTTTTAAACGTCAACAGAAAACACGAGCAAAAAGCATCCTGGTGTGAACGGGCCTTAACAGAATTGTGTGTTGAGCATCAGTTAAGACCATGTTAGCTTTAACCATGGGAAAAATGCATAATCTTGAGCTTTTAAGGTTTAAAATCATTATTGGGCCGGGAACAAAATCGGTGACGTAGCACGAATTTCCTAGTGGAGTGATCATGCTTTACTTTCTCATTGTTATTCATAGCGACGTTTTCTTATCCTATGAGAAGACTCTGCTTAATTATTCATGACTGCACGTGCTTTCTGAAGACCACAGAACCACCAAGCTGTAAGACGGCAGCGTACGGCACTCAGTATTTAGTATTATTTAGTATATATTTAGCATTTAGCCGTTCATGAAGGCTTGTATGTGTTTGTTTCCACGATCCACGGAGTTTGTTGCATGGCTTTCCTCGGGATGCTGTCAGAGCCGACACAGACAACCTGCTTGTGTGCAGTAAGCATTTTTGTAAAGAGAGCTGTATGAGAATCGGAGAATGGCGGACTGTGTCTTTTATCAGTTGAGTTTGTTACCACTCAGACACATCGCCTATATGCATGCTGCAGTGTTCGCCCATGTTTAAAGTCCTCCAGATTACCGGCAGGTTGGCAAGAGACCTGCTGCACTGCTCATTTGTGTCTGCATTCAGACCCAGGGATTCAGCAGGAGAGAAGTCCTCCTCATTTAGCGTCTATAGAAACATGATTATGATGATGGAACAAATTGTGATTTATGTATTATGTGAATTTACGAATAACATTGTATATGTAACAAGGCTTTAAATTACTTGCTGTTTAATTCTTTGCATTTTAACTTCGTAAATCATAAAGTCATGCGTATCGTTGTGTTTTTTATTAGATTTTTTTAGTCTTGAGCTGGTGAGCCCACTAACAAAAGCTCTTCCCCCTGCTCTGCAGGCCACGCCCACTCCTCCCTCTGCTCAAATCACTCCTCGCCCATCATGGAGCATTTTTTTTAAAACTGAAAAGTTTCGTGACCCTTTAACAGAACATCTGCACTGGCGATTATGAGCAAATAAAACTGTATAGATTTTATTAATACTAATCAATATTCTGTAACTTTTTCATGAGTATAAATGGTGTAATATTACTAACAGGAGATGTCACTAACAACTAAAAATAAAGTGTGTGAATGAAACTGATTGTTAGTGATGTGTGCAGCTGATCTACAGCTGTTAGTGCGCCCTCTACAGGTGATGAACAGAAATACACAGAGCTTCAGTCCCTCATCAATACCTCAAATCAAGATTTACAGTATTTATTAGTATTAAGGAGGCTAAAGACCATGGCCCCTAGCATCTGTCGCTAGACCACCTTTAGAGGTCAGTGGAGTGAGGATTACCTGCACAGAACTTCACTAGCTGGCCTCTGTTACAATGGCAGGTGAGGATAATGACAGGTGAGGCACTGCCTTCCCTGACCTGCCAGATAGAGACTTTGAAGAGCTTAATTAAAACGCACTGATGTATGTGTTGTTGAGTTTACATGAGCACAGAAATGTCACTGTGAGTGTGAAGATGCAGAGTAAAGCTGTATGAGGTTTGACAAAGGAAGGAAATGTGGGCTGCTTCATGTCCGACACTCACTGCGGAGGAGAAACATTTAACATTTGACACACAGAATTCAGTCTCATGTTCGAGTAAAGTTTCCAGCATGTTGGTGATTCTGCTGCTCGTGTCCAGCTTCTCTACAGGTCAGTTCAACACTTTAACGTACACTCTAAGAGAAAATGCTTTTTGATCAGTTTATTTGGTTGAATTGTGTTCGTGACACCACTCTGAGCTGTTTTTGAGTGTATTCTGTTAATAACAGCCTACTATATGGACAAAAGTTCAAGCCGGTTTTGTACTGAGTTTAACGTGTGTTTTATTACATGATCATTAGTTTCACATGAGTAATATTATTGTGGCCTGATAATCTCTCGCTCATAACAGCTCTTTATGATCATATCTGGGTTTCAGCTGTTGTTGGAGCTCCACGTTCAGTTTCAGGACACAGAGGAGAGAAACTGGACATCAGATGCTCATATGAGTCTGGATATGAGTCAAACTCAAAGTACTTCTGTAAAGGCAAGTGTAACTATGGGACTAGAAACATCATAGTTGAATCAGGATCTCCAGCAAAAGACGAGAGATTCTTTATGAATGACAACAAGGAAAGCAGAGTTTTCACCATCACCATCACTGATCTGAGAACAGACGATGCAGGACAATACTGGTGTGGTGTGAGGAGGAGTTTAACTGATGTCTATTCAAAGGTTTTGCTGAATGTTAAACAGAGTAAGAAATGCATTCTCATATTTCCAGTAAAATTTTTCCCCCATTCTCCTGTAGTGTGTGTCTGCAGTGAATAAGTCCCTCATCAGGCCACTAGAGGCAGTGTGTTCAGTGAATCGACTCTGATGAACTGAATAATGAGATGTGTTTGAACTGAACTCCAGCATTAGTGTTTGTGCTCATCTCTGTCTGTCCATCAGATCAGGAAAACACTGAAGGTTCATCTGTCAGCTCTTTCTCCAACACGCCGTCATATTTCAGCTCAACAGAAGTGAATCTGCAGTCCAGCAGCAGCACAGATCAGCACAACTCTACAGGTCAATCATGCTTACTTCATTATATTCTTCATGTGCTTTATTTATATATGTGTGTGTGTGTGTGTGTGTGTGTATGTGTGTGTGTGTGTGTGTTCTTCTTCAGTATGAGCAGCTCATTCACGTCACTGCTGTGTTTTTATTTCTCTCTATTAGTGACTCACCAACAAACTGAATCAGTAAAAGGAACAGGAACAGTTCTCGATCAGCCAATGTCTGGTAGGAACACAAACTACACTACACACAATCCATCTTTTGTTTTGAATCGCTTTCGTCACATTTCTTGGGTGTTTCGAATTACTTAAGTCATGCGACCTGGCTGTTTTGAAACACTTTAGTCACGTGACCTCTGTGTTTTGAATAATTTTCGTCACATGACCTGGTGTTTCGAATCACTTTAGTCACATGACCTGGGTGTTTTGAATCGCTTTAGTCACATGACCTGGGTGTTTCAGATTAGCATCAGCCAATGTTGGAATATCTGCTGTTATTCCATGCGTGTTCATTACAAACTCAGGAGGCGGAGATCAATTTTTAAAAATATTAGTAATTTATTATGTACAAATGAATAATTCGACTTGTGTGTGTGTGTGTGTGTGTGTGTGTGTGTGTGTGTGTGTGTGTGTTTTATTCTATGAGAGCTATAGCCTGTGGTGTTTATAGTAAATTATAATTGTGGGTTATCAGACTCTGAAAACAATCTAATTTGAGCACTCATGAACCTTCCTAAACTCCTGCAACATTCGTAGTATAATAATTATAATAATCGACAACCTCAAAACATTATGCAATTCTGAGTGTGCCTCAGTCAGGTGAGTGGACTTGACAAACCGCCTGTAGTAAACATACTCGTTCATCTCTCTGACACTTTAATTAAGACTTGCACCAGTCTTGCTCATTTGCACCAGATACTTTCTTACAACCACTCAAAAAGTTATTGTGCATTTATGAAGTGCCCCACACAGATGAGTGGGTTTGACAAACCACATGTAGAAACACTCTCTCTATAGTATATCTCTCTAAAAAGCACTTCCCCTAACACTAGCACTTAGTACTCTGTGCACTAGCAGTTTCTTTGTATAATCAGCTCTTCTTGTGTGTATTTCCTCTTCTTGTTGAATCACTGAATGCCTCTTTAATTGTAAGTCGCTTTGGACAAAACTGTCTGCTAATGTAAATGTTAATATCAGATTTACTTTCATTTTACAGTGTAATCTCATCAGTAATGTGCTTTTTGTGTGTTAAGCGTCACATACTGATCTGGGTTCAGTTGTTGGCGGTCTGGGTTCAGTTCTGCTGGTTCTGCTTCTGTGTTCTGGAACTTTCCTCATCCTGAAGAAGAGGAAAAGGAAATGTGAGACGGGTAACAGTGTGTCTGTGATGATGAAGTCCAGTTGAACTGCTGTTTGAGTTGATTTAACAGTGTTTGTTCCTCCTCCATTCAGCTTTACCTCTGCAGAATGTGCAGCAGAACACTGAGGTGTGTGTTCATATCTGTACCTGTACAAGTTCATACACACATGATGAGCAGTGAGGGTTCTCTGAATAAACACATTATTCATTATTCATGTGCTGTTTTTCAGAATGGCTGCGTGTATGAAAATGATCTATACGGTGATGTCATCATCGCCACTAAGCCCTCATCCAATCAGAAGGCAGCATCAGATCTCCACACCCACTCAGTAATTACCGTTTATGCAACAGTAACCAATTAGCAGCCTGATTTACACTCCGGTCACACCCACTCAGCCAATCGGGTAACAGATACGGACTGTGATTACTATGGCAATATTGCATCATCAGAAATGATCCACACAACAGCAACACATCCACAGAACAACTCAAAAGATGATGCTACGACATATTCATTGATTAAACATCAATGATAAAAAGTCATTATCTGCACTGATGGTTATGAAGAAAATAAAACTGTTTAGATATTATTAACATTAATCAATATTCTGTAACACTTTTCTGAGTACTTAATAAAGTGTGTAATATTACTAAAAATAAAGTGTGTGAATTTAAACTGATTGTTAGTGATTTGTGCAGCTGATCTGTTATAGTGCGCCCTCTACAGGTAACGAACAGACATACACAGAGCTTCAGCATCAATACCTCAAATCAAGAATGTACACATGATGGGAAGTTCGGATCATTTTACTGACTCGGATCTTTGAGTCTCGTTCATCGAGATGAACGAATCTTTTTTCGAGTCATTTTGTTAATTTGGTTCAATTTGCCAAAATATTATTAAAATGTTACGAATTGCTTCCAAACACATCTACAACTAGCCCAAAATGTTGATCTAATGATAAATAAGTCATCAATAGAATACTATAGGAAGAAGAAAATAATAATTTAATGTTGACCTGCTCTTTTGTCTATGAAGGTATTGTTGTCTCTTTGCTCAGCTCACCTCTTCATGTCTTCAAATGTCAGTGGTTCATTCACGTTACACTGACAGTCACATATAATCTTAACTCATGCAAACAGTCTGAGTCGATAGGAGCCATGACAATTAGTTCACCTTTCATCACGTGACAGAATGACTCAAACCCGATAAAGGACTCGAGAGATGAACGGGTCAATTCTTTTTCCGGCTCTAAACACATATGATTGGCTCGTGATGAACGAGTGACTCAAACCCGATAGAGGACTCAAGAGATGAACGGATCAATTCTTTTTCCGGCTCTAAACGCATATGATTGGCTTCTGCCTTTCCACGATGAACGACTTAAAATGTGATGAAGACTTGAAATGAACGATACCCCTGCACAAATGTGCGCACGCGTGGATGAACGAATCACTCCCTGAGAGGACTCGTAGTTCCTGAGTCATATTGAAGATTCGTTCAAAATGAAAGAATCGTTCATTCGATCGTGGATCATTTGAATAAGTGAATCTCTAATGGAGACTCACTCTGAATGGATAATTTGAATCAGTGAATCACTAATGGAGACTCACTCTGAATGGATCATTTGAATCAGTGAATCTTTAATAGAGACTGACTCTGAATGGATCATTTGAATGAGTGAATCTCTAATGGAGTCACGCTCTGAATGGATAATTTGAATCAGTGAATCTCTAATGGAGACTGGCTCTGAATTGATAATTTGAATCAGTGAATCACTAATGGAGACTGACTCTGAATGGATCATTTGAATCAGTGAATCTCTGATGGAGACTGACTCTGAATGGATAATTTGAATCAGTGAATCACTAATGGAGACTCACTCTGAATGGATCATTTACATCACAGTGTGTTCAGTGAATCGACTCTGATGAACTGAATAATGAGATGTGTTTGAACTGAACTTCAGCATTAGTGGAATGATATAATATAAACATGAATATATTTAGAGCTGATTATTTGACATTATTGTGTGTTTAATATCTTACAGCACAATCAAGATCTGAAGTCCACCTCTGTGTTAAAGACTGAAGATTCAGCTCCAGATATTTTCTGCAGTGCAGTCTTCTCTGTGATTAAAGTAAGCAGAAATGACTCAGTACTGAATATTCGTCAGTTTTATGAATAGAAAATAAAACTCTAAAGTGTTTTGAATGGTTTGTGTGTGATTGTTCTGCGTTTATCATGCTGGTTTGTTCACATTTCAGTCTCATCAAACAGAAAGAGAAACAAAAACAGGAAATACTGGAGTTCAGCCAAACACTGCACTCAGAGTACACTACCCACAATGCACCTGCTTACTGTTTGACACTTAGTGTGTTAATTCGGAGTGGTTTTCAGCATTCATAAAGACATATTTTAGCTGCTGTTTAAACAGTGAAACTCATACACACCTCAGACATGTTTGTGGTTAATTTGGTTTTCCATCATCAACGGCAGACTCTGTTGTATACTCTGAAGAGTTGAGGTTTACCACTGCGGTTTCTCTTTGGGTTACACAATATATTCTGCTTTAGTTAAGCAAGATGTTTATTTAGGTGTTCAAATCCTTACTTATTGAAATTAATAGAGTCTCTAATGAAGATTCACTTTGAATTGATTGTTTGAATCAGTAAATCCCTAATGGAGATTCACTCTGAATGGATCATTTGAATCAGTGACTCTCTGATAGAGACTCACTTTGAATGGATCATTTGAATCAGTGACTCTCTAATAGAGACTCACTTTGAATGGATCATTTGTAGTAGTGAATTTCTAATGGATATTCACTCTGAACGGATCATTTGAATCAGTGAATCTCTAAGGGAGACTCTTTTTGAATGGATCATTTGAATCAGTGAATCTCTAATGGACACTTGCTTTGAATGGATCATTTGAATCAGTGAATCTCTAATGGAGATTCACTCTAAATAGATTATTTGAATCAGTAAATCTCTAATGGAGACTTGCTTGAATAGATCATTTGAATCAGTGACTTTCTAATAGAGACTCACTCTGAATGGATCATTTGAATCAGTGAATCTCTAAGGGAAACTCTTTTTGGATGGATCATTTGAATCAGTGAATCTCTGATGGACATTTGCTCTGAATGGATCATTTGAATCAGTGAATCTCTGATGGAGACTGACTCTGAATGGATCATTTGAATCAGTGAATCTCTTATGGAGACTGACAGTGAATGGATCATTTGAATCAGTGAATCTCTGATGGACATTTGCTCTGAAATAATAATTTGAATAAGTGAATCCTTAATGGAGACTCACTCTGAATGGATCTTTTGAATCAATAAATCTCTAATGGAGACTCGTTTTAAATGGATCATTTGTATTAGTGAATTTCTAATGGATATCCACTCTGAACGGATCATTTGAATCAGTGAATCTATAAGGGAGACTCTCTTTGAATGGATCATTTGAGTCAGTGAATCTCTAATAGAGACTCTTTGAATCAATAATTTAAATGAGTGAATCTCTAATGGAAACTGGCTCTGAATGGATCATTTGAATTAGGAAATCTCTAATGGGGACTCACTCTGAATAGATCTTTTGAATCTCTAATGGAGACTCACTATGAATGGATCTTTCGAATCAATGAATCTCTAATGGAGACTCGTTTTAAATGGATCATTTGTATTAGTGAATTTCTAATGGATATTCACTCTGAACGGATCATTTCAATAAGTGAATCTATAAGGGAGACTCTCTTTGAATGGATCATTTGAGTCAGTGAATCTCTAATGGAGACTGGCTCTGAATGGATCATTTAAATCAGTGAATCTCTAATGGAAACTGGCTCTGAATGGATCATTTGAATTTGAGTTGTTGACTAAGATGCATTAAGCTGTCTGATTCATGAATAAATTGGTCAATGCATGAAGCAGTGAATTAGACATAATGTAAGTTTCCTAAAAACAAATGTATAGATTCACTTACAGTAGGAAGGTTAAATACAGCACTGTCCACCCTGGTTGCCCTGTGGAGTTGTCTGTGAAGGCATGATGTTAAATATGGCCGCCGAGTGAACAGACGTTCAATAAAAGAGACTCTGGACTCCTGTCACTGAAATCAGCTGCAAACTACTGCATGAATGAGTCTTTTATTATGACAAGCTCTTGAGCATCTCCAATTTGATAAAAAGACACCTCATGAATGTGCAGATGAGTTTATATGTGCACATATGCATCAGTGTCAGTGTGAAGATGCAGAGTAAAGCTGTATGTGGTTTGGCAGAGGAAGGAAATGTGAGACGCTGCTTTAAGACCCTCACTTCAGAATAGAAACAGAGTATAGTTTGACACACAGAATTCAGTCTCATTCGAGTAAAGTTTCCAGCATGTTGGTGATTCTGCTGCTCGTGTCCAGCTTTTCTACAGGTCAGTTTAACACTTTAACGTACACTAAGAGTTTATTGCTTTAATGATGATCTACTATATGGAGAAAAGCCCAAGCCGCTTAACTGATGCCACTTAAAGAGATATGGCTTTCTGTACACAGTACAAAGTGTGTTACTGATTCCCCCTGTTATTACATGATCATCAGTTTCACATGAAGAATATTATTGTAGCCTGATGATATCTTTATGATGATTTCAGTGTTTTCAACTGTTGTTGGAGCTCCAGTTACAGTTTCAGGACACAGAGGAGAGAAACTGAACATCAGATGCCCATATGAGTCTGGATATGAGTCAAACTCAAAGTATTTCTGTAAAGGCAAGGGGATTCTTGGGTGGAAAGACATAATAATTAAATCAGGATCTCCAATAAAAGACAAAAGATTCTCTCTGTCTGATGACAAGAAAAGCAGAGTTTTTACCGTCACCATCACTGATCTGAGAACAGAGGACGCAGAACAATACTGGTGTGCTGTGGAGAGGAGTTTACCTTTAACTGATCTCTATTCAAAGGTTTTGCTGAAGGTTAAACAGAGTAAGACATGCATTCTCATATTCTAGTAGAATTGAGCTCTACTTCCTTCATTCTCCTGTAGTGTGTGTCTGCAGTGAATAAGTCCCTCATCAGGCCACTAGAGGCAGTGTGTTCAGTGAATCGACTCTGATGAACTGAATAATGAGATGTGTTTGAACTGAACTCCAGCATTAGTGTTTGTGCTCATCTCTGTCTGTCCATCAGATCAGGAAAACACTGAAGGTTCATCTGTCAGCTCTTTCTCCAACACGCCGTCATATTTCAGCTCAACAGAAGTGAATCTGCAGTCCAGCAGCAGCACAGATCAGCACAACTCTGCAGGTCAATCACGCTTACTTCAGACATATTCATCATCTGCTTTATTCATGTGTGTGTGTGTGTGTGTGTGTGTGTGTGTGTGTGTGTGTTCATGTTCTTCTTCAGTATGAGCAGCTCATTCACGTCTCTGCTGTTTATTTATTTCTCTCTATCAGTGACTCACCCACAAACTGCATCAGAAAAAGGAACAGGCAATACTACATATCTCAGTCAGCCAGTGACTGGTAAGAACACAAACTACACTACCCACAATGCACCTGTCTCTATCTCTTTGCTCTAAAGGAAACATTCTGGAGTAAAATAACATTTGCAGAGCCACATTTTAACCGTTGTATATCAGGATGAAAATGAAGCACATCAGATTTACACAGTGAATGTGTTTAGACATCAGCTGTAGAAATACATGATTTTCTGTTGAAGGTTTGAGGTTTACTAATGCAGTTTCACTTCAGTTACGTCCAGAGATTGTTCATTTTACAGTATAATCTGATCAGTAATGTGCTTTTTGTGTGTTTTGCGCCACATACTGATCTGGGTTCAGTTGCTGGCGGTCTGGGTTCAGTCCTGCTGGTTCTGCTTCTGTGTTCTGGAACTTTCCTCATCCTGAAGAAGAGGAAAAGGAAATGTGAGACAGGTAACAGTGTGTCTGTGATGATGAAGTCCAGTTGAACTGCTGTTTGAGTTGATTTAACAGTGTTTGTTCCTCCTCCATTCAGCTTTACCTCTGCAGAATGTGCAGCAGAACACTGAGGTGTGTGTTCATATCTGTACCTGTAGTTCACACACACACATGATGAGCAGTGAGGGTTCTCTTAGGAAACACATTATTGATTACTTACGTGCTGTTTTTCAGACTGACTGCGTGTATGAAAATGTTCTAGACAGTGATGTCATCATCGCCGCTGCATCTTCATCCAATCAGACGCCAGCATCAGATCTTAACACCCACCCAGTAATCACTGTTTATTCTACAGTGACCAATCAGCAGCCAGATTTGCACTCTGGTCACACCCAGTCAGCCAATCAGGTGACAGATACAGACTGTGATAATTATGACAATATTACATCATCAGAAATGTATGTCACCACAACACGTCCACAAAATAACACAATAGATGACGCAGCTATATATTCATTGATTAAACGTCAATAATACATCATCATCAACAGATCATCTGCACTGACGGTTATGAGCAAATAAACTGTACGTTTTGAAGAAATACAGTAAATCTGGTTAGATATTTTTAAATTAACCAATATTTTGTAACACTTTCATGAGTATTTTATAAGTGTGTAATATTACTAACAGGAGATGTCACTAACAGCTAAAAATAAAGTGTGTGAATTTAAACTGATTGTTAGTGATGTGTGCAGCTGATCTGTTATAGTGCGCCCTCTACAGGTGATGAACAGAAATACACAGAGCTTCAGCATCAATACCTCAAACCAAGAGTTATAGTATTTATCCCACACATTTGAATGCACAAACCTTCAAACCCTCAATTTGACAACATGCAGAAACAACGGCCTTCAAAACTAGAAAATTTGTTCCTTGTTTATTATCTTTGCCTTTATTCTAAATTTGATTCATTTTACTACCATTTCTTAAAAATGGCCAAAGACTGGTGTATTTTACTGTAATTTTTACTTTTGTTTTTCAAAATCAGCAGTAATTTGTTCTCCATTTGTCCCACATGGGAACATGAACTAGTGAATGTTAAAATGTAAAATAAATACTAATTTGAAAACCTAAAATATGTAAGAATTGTAAGGTGATTTTTGATTAGACAAGCACTGGTTCGGTATATTAAGAGTCTAAGTGTCACGTTAGTGATCAAGAACAGGAACAAAAAGGGTGTGGATCCAAGTGCAGATTTAATATAGTATAGTGCAGTAACAGTGACAAAAAATACAAAAATCCAAAGTACAAAATAACAAAACAAACAAAACCAGGAACTCAAACAGACTAAACTAAAACTAGACTTTGACAACTAGGATAAGATACTAAACTGGATACAGGATGACAAGATACAAGACTGGATTCAAACACATACCACAAGGAAGACAACGACCGACTGACAAACAGAGGATGAATGACTGAATATATAGTCCAGGTAATCATGGAGAACGGAGACAGCTGTGGTTGTAAATCAGTGTAGATGAGAGACCGGGTGTGTGTGCGAAAGAATGTATGGAAATGTAGTTCTAAAGCCACTGTAGTCCGCTGGGGGTTGCTGGCGAACTACAGTGGCATCTGGTGGACATACACAGTCATGACACTGACACAGGCTGGGAGATGACCAGCTAAAACCAGCTTGACCAGCCTAGCCAAGCTGGGAGTCCAGCCAAAACCAGCTATGTCCAGCTTAAACCAGGCTGGTCAAGCTGGTTTTAGCTGGATTTGGCTGGTCATTTTCCAGCCTGACCAGCTAAGACCAGGCTGGAAATGGCTGGAAACCAGCCTGGAAATGGCCAAAACTCCTCTAAAACCAGGCTGGTCGACCAGATAAAACTAGCCAACCAGCCTAGGCTGGTTTAAGCTGGATTTTTAAGCAGGGATGTGCTCCCAATGGGTCAAACATTGTGTGCGGAAAGCATTGCTGTGTATCAGGATGATAATGCAACAATACACACAGCAAGACTGGCGACAGAGTGGTTTGATAAACATCAAGTGAAGTTGAACATCTCTTAAGGCCTGCACAGTACACAGACTTAAATTATATTGAGCATTTTTGTGGTGTTTTGGAGGAGTGAGTCAGGAAAGGTTTATCCGAGCCGTCGGCAGGTGAGCGCAAAGAGGAGGGGTGGAGCGGCGCCACACCGCCCCGCAGCGTTCGCTCGAAGAAAAACTAAACGCGGCCTCAAGGCTACGTTTCCAGAATGAGCTTGGGTTGATCATAAATGTGTTGCTTATGTGAGTTTACATGTGCTCAGATACAGCACTGTCTGTGTGATGATGTTAAGTAAATCTGAGACAGACAGAGGAAGGAAAAGTAAGACGCTTCACGTCTGACACTCACTGCGGAAGAGAAACACAGTACTGTTTGACACACAGGATTCAGTCTCATATTGGAGGAACGTTTCCAGCATGTTGGTGATTCTGCTGCTCATTTCCAGCTCCTGTGCAGGTCAGTTCAACACTTTCACTTGCAGTTTAAGAATTTATGTTGACCATTTGCTGTTCCTGACATTAATTATGAGTTAATTGTTTTTAATAATAACCTACTGTATGGACCAATGGTTAAGCAGGTGGTTATGATGCAAGAGTTTTTGTGCAGAGTTTAACATCCCAGGTAGACAAGAAATCTGACCCAGATGTGGTATAAAGCTGGAACAGGAGGCATTCATCCTTCAGCATGTGGACCAAAAATGGCCCGGGTTTGGCAGAGTTGGCACCGTCTTTAAGGCGGCACACAAGATTTGGGCCAAATGTAAAATGTAGTATTTAGCTCTGTTAAAATTAATATGTGTATACATTAAAATTATTTTTGAGTAACGAAAAAAATTCCACCAATCAGGTCGCTTTGAGACAAATCTTGCCCATAGTGTGCCTAAAGCGCAGTGCTTCATGGGATTATCAATTTCGTTTCAATTGTGACACACCAAACTCTCTGGCCCAGTTCAGGCCCAATTACGAGTAATTAACTTGGCTTAGACTTGGCCCAGATGTAGTCCATGTTTAGCCCTTGTCTGGAAGCCAGACTTGGTCCAGTCATGTGCTGTAATTCATTGCGGTGCTTTAGCCATGTGGGATGTGTTTTATTAAATAATCATCAGTTGCACATGAGTAAAGTAAATTGTGGCCAGATTATCTCTCGCTCATAACAGCTCTATATGATCATATCTGTGTTTTCAGCTGTTGTTGAAGCTCGAAGGACAGTTTCAGGACACAGAGGAGAGAAACTGGACATCAGATGCCCTTATAAATCGGGATATGAGTCATATTCAAAGTATTTCTGTAAAGGGAGCTGCTTTACCGGATTTAAAGATACAGTAGTTGAATCAGGATCTCCAGCAATAGACGAGAGATTCTCTCTGACTGACGACAAGAAAAACAGAGTTTTCACCATCACCATCACTGATCTGAGATCAGCAGATGCAGGACAATACTGGTGTGCTGTGCAGAGGAGTTTACTTATTGAAGATCTCTATTCAGAGATTGTGCTGATGGTCAAACAGGGTAAGAGATCTATTTTGATATCTCTAGTAAAATTAAGCTCTACTTCCCTCATTGTCCTGTAGTGTGTGTCTGCAGTGAATAAATCCCTCATCAGGCCACTAGAGGCAGTGTGTTCAGTGAATCGACTCTGATGAACTGAATAATGAGATGTGTTTGAACTGAACTCCAGCATTAGTGTTTGTGCTCATCTCTGTCTGTCCATCAGATCAGGAAAACACTGAAGGTTCATCTGTCAGCTCTTTCTCCAACACGCCGTCATATTTCAGCTCAACAGAAGTGAATCTGCAGTCCAGCAGCAGCACAGATCAGCACAACTCTACAGGTCAATCACGCTTACTTCAGACATATTCATCATGTGCTTTATTCATATGTGTGTGTGTGTGTGTGTTCATGTTCTTCTTCAGTATGAGCAGCTCATTCACGTCTCTGCTGTTTATTTATTTCTCTCTATCAGTGACTCGCCCACAAACTGCATCAGAAAAAGGAACAGGAAATACCACAGTTCTTGTGACTGGTAAGAACACAAACTACACTACCCACAATGCACCTGTCTCCATCTCTTTGCTCTAAAGGAAACATTCTGGAGTAAAATAACATTTGCAGAGCCACATTTTAACCGTTATATATCAGGATGAAAATGAAGCACATCAGATTTACACAGTGAATGTGTTTAGACATCAGCTGTAGAAATACATGATTTTCTGTTGAAGATTTGAGGTTTACTGATGCAGTTTCACTTCAGTTACGTCCAGAGATTGTTCATTCTACAGTATAATCTCATCAGTAATGTGCTTTTTGTGTGTTTTGTGCCACATACTGATCTGGGTTCAGTTGCTGGCGGTCTGGGTTCAGTTCTGCTGGTTCTGCTTCTGTGTTCTGGAACTTTCCTCATCCTGAAGAAGAGGAAAAGGAAATGTGAGACAGGTAACAGTGTGTCTGTGATGATGAAGTCCAGTTGAACTGCTGTTTGAGTTGATTTAACAGTGTTTGTTCCTCCTCCATTCAGCTTTACCTCTGCAGAATGTGCAGCAGAACACTGAGGTGTGTGTTCATATCTGTGTACTGATATCTGTATGATGAGGGTTCTGTTAATAAACGCATTATTCATGTGCTGTTTTTCAGACTGACTGCACGTATGAAAATCTTCCAAAATGTGATGTCATCATTGCCGCTAAGTCTTCATCCAATCAGATGCCAGCATCAGACCTCAACACCCGCGCAGCAAATGCTGTTTATTCTAAAGTAACCAATCAGCAATCTGAATTACACTCTGGTCACACCCACTCAGCCAATCAGAAGGCAGATTCAGATTTTGATTGCTATGCTAATGTTACATAATCAGTTACAATCTTCAAAACAGCCAGTCTGTGGGTCTCGATCCAATTTCAAAATGATTCTTTATTTACATTTTCCCTACTTTTTCTGCTGTACATTTTCATCTTTGCAACTTTACATGTTAACTATAATTAAGAGTTTATAATGCTTTAGTTTTATAATTGGAATCTCTGTTTGAGCTCTGGGTTCAAAGTCAAAGCAGGGTGAATCAGCTTCAGATACTAACAGCGCCCCCCACTGCTGGAATCAGCCTCCAGAAATAATCAGATGTGCTCCAACATGAGGCACATTCACATCAAGACTGAACACACATCTGTTTAGCTGTATAAGCACTGTGCTACGGCCCTCACATCACACTAGTATTTCTTCCTTTTTGTTTTTTATTCTTTCATAAACTGTTTTAACACATTTTAATCTGTTTTTTAATCATTTTTATTATTTTTTTCTTATTTTTCTTATTCTTGTGTCTTTTATTGCTGTTTGTGTAAAGCACTTCGAATCGCCACTGTGTATGAAATGTGCTAAAGAAATAAACTTGCTTTGCTTTGCCTTGCCATTGACAGTACTGTCATCTTAATATCAAATAATCTATTTTTATTAATAATTATTCTGGATGAACAAGCTGTGAATGTAAAAAAAGAAGCTGATTATAAAAAAACAGTTATAATATTCATTTTCCACAATAAAGAGAGCATCACATTTTTTATTTGTTTAAACATTAAGAAAATGAAAAAAAAAACTGTATAACTGAATTTAAAAATGTTTAGCTTTTCTGTGAAATTATAATTCTTTGTCAGGCATTTCCCAAATGCTGTTTAACAGGGAATTTTTCCTCAACACATTTTAAAAATAAGAGTTTGAATAACTTGTTTGTGTCTTTGTCATGATGACAGTAAAGAATATTCCACAGGATATTTAGCAAGATATGGCTTAACCAATAAAACAAGCTTTACAGCATATTCAAGAGTTCACACTTAGCTGATAATTGATTATAAAGCTAGCTTGGCATGCTGTCCCGGGAGAGAGCCCTGAGCTCATAAGATCCTCGAGCACGGGGCTCCCTCCTTAGAGGGGAGTTTGAGCTCAGGTTGATCTCGAGAACTCCCCTGCTATTTTAGCTAATGAGCAGATACTGATGTACTAATGTATTATCATGTATTTTCTAGATATTTTCATTTGTCAACTTGGTGTTAAGACTGAATGCAAGGATTTAAAAACCTAAAAATGCATGAACAAGCATTCATCTTCTATACGTATATTATGAGTGTAAACGCTGGACTGTTCAGATCAGTAATATGAGAAAAGCAGGAGCTGTTTGTCAGGGTGAATGTGCTCTTTTAAGTCGTCTTGAAGAGGTGAGAGAGATGAAGATACATAAAGGTGTGAAAGGAAATGTTCATTTAGACTGTGATGAGCTCTCAGCACGGAAGAGACGGACGGTGGAGTGTTTCATATACAGTCTGTGTGTTTTATTCAAGCAAAACACTGCAGTTTCAGCATGTGGGACGTCATTCTGCTGCTCATTTACAGCTTCTTTACAGGTGAGATTAAAACTCTAAAGACTTTTGTTTACAGATCAACATTTGCTTATTGAATGATCATCAGTCTGAAATGAGTGACTGTATTCTGATAATCTCTCGCTCATAACAGCTCTATATGATCATATCTGTGTTTTCAGCTGTTGTTGGAGCTCCAGTTACAGCTTCAGGACACAGAGGAGAGAAACTGGACATCAGATGCTCATATGATCCTGGATATGAGTCAAACTCAAAGTATTTCTGTAAAGGTAAGTGCACTCCTGGATTTAAAGACATCATCGTTGAATCAGGATCTTCACCTAAAGACAAGAGATTCTCTCTGACTGACGACACGACAAACAAAGTTTTCACCGTCACTATCACTGATCTGAGAACAGAGGATGCAGGACAATACTGGTGTGCTGTGGAGAAGAGTGTATTTGATGTCTATTCAGAGATTGTGCTGATGGTCAAACAGGGTAAGGGATCTATTTTAATGTCTCTTGTAGAATTGAGCTCTATTTCCCTCATTCTCCTGTAGTGTGTGTCTGCAGTGAATAAATCCCTCATCAGGCCACTAGAGGCAGTGTGTTCAGTGAATCGACTCTGATGAACTGAATAATGAGATGTGTTTGAACTGAACTCCAGCATTAGTGTTTGTGCTCATCTCTGTCTGTCCATCAGATCAGGAAAACACTGAAGGTTCATCTGTCAACTCTTTCTCCAACACGCCGTCATATTTCAGCTCAACAGAAGTGAATCTGCAGTCCAGCAGCAGCACAGATCAGCACAACTCTACAGGTCAATCACGCTTACTTCAGACATATTCATCATGTGCTTTATTCATGTGTGTGTGTGTGTGTGTGTGTGTGTGTGTGTGTGTGTGTGTTCATGTTCTTCTTCAGTATGAGCAGCTCATTCACGTCTCTGCTGTTTATTTATTTCTCTCTATCAGTGACTCACCCAGAAACTGCATCAGAAAAAGGAACAGGAAATACCACAGTTCTGGTGACTGGTAAGAACACAAACTACACTACCCACAATGCACCTGTCTCTATCTCTTTGCTCAAAAGGAAACATTCTGGAGTTAAATAACTTTTGCAGAGCCACATTTTAACCGTTATATATCAGGATGAAAATGAAGCACATCAGATTTACACAGTGAATGTGTTTAGACATCAGCTGTAGAAATACATGATTTTCTGTTGAAGATTTGAGGTTTACTGATGCAGTTTCACTTCAGTTACGTCCAGAGATTGTTCATTCTACAGTATAATCTCATCAGTAATGTGCTTTTTGTGTGTTTTGTGCCACATACTGATCTGGGTTCAGTTGCTGGCGGTCTGGGTTCAGTTCTGCTGCTTCTGCTTCTGTGTTCTGGAACTTTCCTCATCCTGAAGAAGAGGAAAAGGAAATGTGAGACAGGTAACAGTGTGTCTGTGATGATGAAGTCCAGTTGAACTGCTGTTTGAGTTGATTTAACAGTGTTTGTTCCTCCTCCATTCAGCTTTACCTCTGCAGAATGTGCAGCAGAACACTGAGGTGTGTGTTCATATCTGTGTACTGATATCTGTATGATGACGGTTCTGTTAATAAACGCAATACTCATGTGCTGTTTTTCAGACTGACTGCACGTATGAAAATCTTGTCATCATTTCCGCTAAGTCTTCATCCAATCAGATGCCAGCATCAGACCTCAACACCAGCGCAGAAAATGCTGTTTATTCTAAAGTAACCAATCAGCAATCTGAATTACACTCTGGTCACACCCACTCAGCCAATCAGAAGGCAGATTCAGATTTTGATTGCTATGCTAATGTTACATAATCAGTTACGATCTTCAAAACAGCCATTCTGTGGGTCTCGATCCAATTTCAAAATGATTCTTTATTTACATTTTCCCTACTTTTTCTGCTGTACATTTTCATCTTTGCAACTTTACATTTTAACTATGATTAAGAGTTTATAATGCTTTAGTTTTATAATTGAAATCTCTGTTTGAGCTCTGGGTTCAAAGTCAAAGCAGGGTGAATCAGCTTCAGATACTAACAGCGCCCCCCACTGCTGGAATCAGCTGAAATGATCAGATGTGCTCCAACGTGAGGCACATTCACATCAAGACTGAACACACATCTGTTTAGCTGTATGAGCACTGTGCTACAGCCCTCACATCACATTTTGATTTCTTCCTTTTTTTCTTTTATAAATTGTTTTAACACATTTTAATCTGTTTTTTAATCATTTTAATTTTTTTCTTATTCTTGTCTCTTTTATTGCTGTTTGTGTTAAGCAGCACTTCAAACTTCGAAACGCCACTGTGTATGAAATGTGCTAAAGAAATAAATTTGCTTTGCTTTGCCTTGCCATTGACAGTACTGTCATCTTAATATCAAATAATCTATTTTTATTAAATAATTATTCTGGATGAACAAGCTGTGAATGTAAAAAAAGAAGCTGATTATAAAAAAGCAGTTATAATATTCATTTTCCACAAATAAAAGAGCGCATCACAATTTTTATTTGTTTATAACATTAAGAAAATGAAAAAAAAAAAACTGTGTAACTGAATTTAAAAATGTTTAGCTTTTCTGTGAAATTATAATTCTTTGTCAGGTATTTCCCAAATGCTGTTTAACAGGGAATTTTTCCTCAACACATTTTAAAAATAAGAGTTTGAATAACTTGTTTGTGTCTTTGTCATGATGACAGTAAATAATATTCCACAGGATATTCAGCAAGATATGGCTTAACCAATAAAACAAGCTTTACAGCATATTCAAGAGTTCACACTTAGCTGATGATTGATTATAAAGCTAGCTTGGCATGCTGTCCCGGGAGAGAGCCCTGAGCTCATAAGGTCCTTGAGCACGGGGCTCCCTCCTTAGAGGGGAGTTTGAGCTCAGGTTGATCTCGAGAACTCCCCTGCTATTTTAGCTAATGAGCAGATAATGATGTACTAATGTATTATCATGTATTTTCTAGATATTTTCATTTGTCAACTTGGTGTTAAAACTGAATGCAAGAATTTAAAAACCTAAAAATGCATGAACAAGCATTCATCCTCTATACATATATTATGAGTGTAAACGCTGGACTGTTCAGATCAGTAATATGAGTAAAGCAGGAGCTGTTTGTCAGGGTGAATGTGCTCTTTTAAGTCGTCTTGAAGAGGTGAGAGAGATGAAGATAAATAAAGGTGTGAAAGGAAATGTTCATTTAGACTGTGATGAGCTCTCAGTACGGAAGAAAAGGACGGTGGAGTGTTTCATACACAGTCTGTGTGTTTTATTGAAGCAAAGCACTGCAGTTTCAGCATGTGGGACGTCATTCTGCTGCTCATTTACAGCTTCTTTACAGGTGAGATTAAAACTCTGAAGACTTTTGTTTACAGATCAACATTTGCTTATTGAATGATCATCAGTCTGAAATGAGTGACTGTATTCTGATAATCTCTCGCTCATAACAGCTCTATATGATCATATCTGTGTTTTCAGCTGTTGTTGGAGCTCCAGTTACAGCTTCAGGACACAGAGGAGAGAAACTGGACATCAGATGCTCATATGAGTCTGGATATGAGTCAAACTCAAAGTATTTCTGTAAAGGCGAGTGTAACTTTGGGAATAAAAACATCATAGTTGAATCAGGATCTTCAGCAAAAGACAAGAGATTCTCTCTGACTGACGACAAGAAAAACAGAGTTTTCACCATCACCATCACTGATCTGAGAACAGAGGATGCAGGACAATACTGGTGTGCTGTGAGGAGGGGTTTACTTATTAAAGATCTCTATTCAGAGATTGTGCTGATGGTCAAACAGGGTAAGGGATCTATTTTAATGTCTCTTGTAGAATTGAGCTCTACTTCCCTCATTCTCCTGTAGTGTGTGTCTGCAGTGAATAAATCCCTCATCAGGCCACTAGAGGCAGTGTGTTCAGTGAATCGACTCTGATGAACTGAATAATGAGATGTGTTTGAACTGAACTCCAGCATTAGTGTTTGTGCTCATCTCTGTCTGTCCATCAGATCAGGAAAACACTGAAGGTTCATCTGTCAGCTCTTTCTCCAACACGCCGTCATATTTCAGCTCAACAGAAGTGAATCTGCAGTCCAGCAGCAGCACAGATCAGCACAACTCTACAGGTCAATCACGCTTACTTCAGACATATTCATCATGTGCTTTATTCATATGTGTGTGTGTGTGTGTGTGTGTGTGTGTGTGTGTGTGTGTGTGTTCTTCTTCAGTATGAGCAGCTCATTCACGTCTCTGCTGTTTATTTCTTTCTCTCTATCAGTGACTCACCCAGAAACTGCATCAGAAAAAGGAACAGGAAATACCACAGTTCTGGTGACTGGTAAGAACACAAACTACACTACCCACAATGCATCTGTCTCCATCTCTTTGCTCTAAAGGAAACATTCTGGAGTAAAATAACATTTGCAGAGCCATATTTTAACCGTTATATATCAGGATGAAAATGAAGCACATCAGATTTACACAGTGAATGTGTTTAGACATCAGCTGTAGAAATACATGATTTTCTGTTGAATATTTGAGGTTTACTGATGCAGTTTCACTTCAGTTACGTCCAGAGATTGTTCATTTTACAGTATAATCTCATCAGTAATGTGCTTTTTGTGTGTTTTGCGCTACATACTGATCTGGGTTCAGTGGCTGGTGGTCTGGGTTCAGTTCTGCTGGTTCTGCTTCTGTGTTCTGGAACTTTCCTCATCCTGAAGAAGAGGAAAAGGAAATGTGAGACAGGTAACAGTGTGTCTGTGATGATGAAGTCCAGCTGAACTGCTGTTTGAGTTGATTTAACAGTGTTTGTTCCTCCTCCATTCAGCTTTACCTCTGCAGAATGTGCAGCAGAACACTGAGGTGTGTGTTCATATCTGTGTACTGATATCTGTATGATGACGGTTCTGTTAATAAACGCATTACTCATGTGCTGTTTTTCAGACTGACTGCACGTATGCAAATCTTCCAAAATGTGATGTCATCATTGCCGCTACGTCTTCATCCAATCAGCTGCCAGCATCAGACCTCAACACCAGCGCAGAAAATGCTGTTTATTCTAAAGTAACCAATCAGCAATCTGAATTACACTCTGGTCACACCCACTCAGCCAATCAGAAGGCAGATTCAGATTTTGATTGCTATGCTAATGTTACATAATCATTTACCATCTCCAAAACAGCCATTCTGTGGGTCCCGATCCGATTTCAAAATGATTCTTTATTTACATTTTCCCTATTTCTTCTGCTGTACATTTTCATCTTTGCAACTTTACATTTTAACTATAATTAAGAGTTTATAATGCTTTACTTTTATAACTGAAATCTCTGTTTGAGCTCTGGGTTCAAAGTCAAAGCAGGGTGAATCAGCTTCAGATACTAACGCCCTATTCACACGGGGCTTCAGCGTCAACGCTTGACAGAGGGCGTGTCTGAAGTTGGAGCTGAAACGATCGTCATAGAAGCATCAGCCAATGAAATTCAGTCAGCAATAGGCCACTGTCTGAGCTGGTGTATTTGCATACAGCGATCTGATTGGCTGACGCTTCCGTCGGCGCTTGAAAAGTTGAGCTGGTCCCAACTTCTGCAGCGAGGAACGCTTCTGAAGCGGCGCCGACGGATCCACAATGCAGTTCGGCAACGCCTGACGTCACCCATTCAAAGTGAATGGGAAGCGTTGACGCTGACGCCCCGTGTGAATAGGGCGTAACAGCGCCCCCCACTGCTGGAATCAGCCTCCAGAAATGATCAGATGTGCTCCAACATGAGGCACATTCACATCAAGACTAAACACACATCTGTTTAGCTGTATGAGCACTGTGCTACAGCCCTCACATCACACTTTTATTTCTTCCTTTTTTCCTTTATAACCTATTTTAACACATTTTAATCTGTTTTTTAATCATTTTTATTATTTTTAAAAATAATTTCTTATTCTTGTCTCTTTTATTGCTGTTTGTGTTAAGCAGCACTTCGAACTTCGAAATGCCATTGTGTATGAAATGTGCTAAAGAAATAAATTTGCTTTGCTTTGCCTTGCCATTGACAGTACTGTCATCTTAATATCTGTCACCGACTCGGTCCCAGTCATTCCCCTCGCTGGCCAGCAGAGGCCACCATCTCCGGACTTCTAACATTACGTCATCCCTCCACTCTGATTCCAGCACACCTGTTCTCCATTCCGCTAATGACCCACGTACCCTTCATAAGCAGCTCACACTCACTCTTCTGTGCGAAGTCTTGTTTAGCCCCGGCCAGCATTTCTGAGCGGTCTATCCTGCCTGATCTCCCGTTTACTACTTCAGCCCGTTTCCTGACTCTGCTCTGTCTTCTGCCTGCCCACGACCAAAGCCTGTTACTCGGACTCTGATACTCTCTGCCTGCCCTTGACTAAAGCCTGTTACACAGACTCTGAATCACGCTGCCTGCCTCTGACCCATGCCTGGTAATCACTCTGTGTCTGTCATCTCCAGCCCATTCTCATTGATGTGTATGTTGTATGTTCGCACAGCCGTGCGTGTTGTATGTTGATTAGGTGTGACTTAATAAATACTGCAAATGGATCCCTCCGTGTCAGTCTCCCCGTTACAATATCAAATAATCTATTTTTATTAATAATTATTCTGGATGAACAAGCTCTGAATGTAAAAAAAGAAGCTGATTATAAAAAAAGCAGTTATAATATTCATTTTCCACAAATAAAAGAGAGCATCACGTTTTTTATTTGCTTATAACATTAAGAAAATAAAATAAAAAAAAAAACTGTACAACTGAATTAAAAAATGTTTAGCTTTTCTGTGAAATTAAAATTCTTTGTCAGGTATTTCCCAAGTGCTGTTTAACAGAGGGAATTTTTCCTCACACATTTTTAATATAATAGTTTAAAAAACTTTTTTTGTCTTCGTCATGATGACAGTAAATAATATTCCACAGGATATTCAGCAAGATATGGCTTAACCAATAAAACAAGCTTTACAGCATATTCAAGAGTTCACACTTAGCTGATGATTGATTATAAAGCTAGCTTGGCATGCTGTCCCGGGAGAGAGCCCTGAGCTCATAAGGTCCTTGAGCACGGGGCTCCCTCCTTAGAGGGGAGTTTGAGCTTAGGTAGATCTCGAGAACTCCCCTGCTATTTTAGCTAATGAGCAGATAATGATGTACTAATGTATTATCATGTATTTTCCAGACATTTTCATTTTTCAACTTGGTGTTAAGACTGAATGCAAGAATTTAAAAACCTAAAAATGCATGAACAAGCATTCATCTTCTATACGTATATTATGAGTGTAAACGCTGGACTGTTCAGATCAGTAATATGAGTAAAGCAGGAGCTGTTTGTAAGGGTGAATGTGCTCTTTTAAGACGTCTTGAAGAGGTGAGAGAGATGAAGATACATAAAGGTGTGAAAGGAAATGTTCATTTAGACTGTGATGAGCTCTCAGCACGGAAGAGACGGACGGTGGAGTGTTTCATACACAGTCTGTGTGTTTTATTCAAGCAAAACACTGCAGTTTCAGCATGTGGGACGTCATTCTGCTGCTCATTTACAGCTTCTTTACAGGTGAGATTAAAACTCTGAAGACTTTTGTTCACAGATCAACATTTGCTTATTGAATGATCATCAGTCTGAAATGAGTGACTGTATTCTGATAATCTCTCGCTCATAACAGCTCTTTATGATCATATCTGTGTTTTCAGCTGTTGTTGGAGCTCCAGTTACAGCTTCAGGACACAGAGGAGAGAAACTGGACATCAGATGCTCATATGAGTCTGGATATGAGTCAAACTCAAAGTATTTCTGTAAGGGCAAGTGCACTCCTGGATTTAAAGACATCATCGTTGAATCTAGATCTTCACCTAAAGACAAGAGATTCTCTCTGACTGACGACACGACAAACAAAGTTTTCACCGTCACTATCACTGATCTGAGAACAGAGGATGAAGGACAATACTGGTGTGCTGTGGAGAAGAGTGTATTTGATGTCTATTCAGAGATTGTGCTGATGGTCAAACAGGGTAAGGGATCTATTTTAATGTCTCTTGTAGAATTGAGCTCTACTTCCCTCATTCTCCTGTAGTGTGTGTCTGCAGTGAATAAATCCCTCATCAGGCCACTAGAGGCAGTGTGTTCAGTGAATCGACTCTGATGAACTGAATAATGAGATGTGTTTGAACTGAACTCCAGCATTAGTGTTTGTGCTCATCTCTGTCTGTCCATCAGATCAGGAAAACACTGAAGGTTCATCTGTCAGCTCTTTCTCCAACACGCCGTCATATTTCAGCTCAACAGAAGTGAATCTGCAGTCCAGCAGCAGCACAGATCAGCACAACTCTACAGGTCAATCACACTTACTTCAGACATATTCATCATGTGCTGTATTTATGTGTGTGTGTGTGTGTGTGTGTGTGTGTTCATGTTCTTCTTCAGTATGAGCAGCTCATTCACGTCTCTGCTGTTTATTTCTTTCTCGCTATCAGTGACTCACCCAGAAACTGCATCAGAAAAAGGAACAGGAAATACCACAGTTCTGGTGACTGGTAAGAACACAAACTACACTACCCACAATGCACCTGTCTCCATCTCTTTGCTTTAAAGGAAACATTCTGGAGTAAAATAACATTTGCAGAGCCACATTTTTATCAGGATGAAAATGAAGCACATCAGATTTACACAGTGAATGTGTTTAGACATCAGCTGTAGAAATACATGATTTTCTGTTGAATATTTGAGGTTTACTGATGCAGTTTCACTTCAGTTACGTCCAGAGATTGTTCATTCTACAGTATAATCTCATCAGTAATGTGCTTTTTGTGTGTTTTGCGCTACATACTGATCTGGGTTCAGTGGCTGGTGGTCTGGGTTCAGTTCTGCTGGTTCTGCTTCTGTGTTCTGGAACTTTCCTCATCCTGAAGAAGAGGAAAAGGAAATGTGAGACAGGTAACAGTGTGTCTGTGATGATGAAGTCCAGTTGAACTGCTGTTTGAGTTGATTTAACAGTGTTTGTTCCTCCTCCATTCAGCTTTACCTCTGCAGAATGTGCAGCAGAACACTGAGGTGTGTGTTCATATCTGTGTACTGATATCTGTATGATGACGGTTCTGTTAATAAACGCATTACTCATGTGCTGTTTTTCAGACTGACTGCACGTATGAAAATCTTCCAAAATGTGATGTCATCATTGCCGCTAAGTCTTCATCCAATCAGCTGCCAGCATCAGACCTCAACACCCGCGCAGAAAATGCTGTTTATTCTAAAGTAACCAATCAGCAATCTGAATTACACTCTGGTCACACCCACTCAGCCAATCAGAAGGCAGATTCAGATTTTGATTGCTATGCTAATGTTACATAATCAGTTACGATCTTCAAAACAGCCATTCTGTGGGTCCCGATCCGATTTCAAAATGATTCTTCATTTACATTTTCCCTACTTTTTCTGCTGTACATTTTCATCTTTGTAACTTTACATGTTAACTATAATTAAGAGTTTATAATGCTTTAGTTTTATAATTGGAATCTCTGTTTGAGCTCTGGGTTCAAAGTCAAAGCAGGGTGAATCAGCTTCAGATACTAACAGCGCCCCCCACTGCTGGAATCAGCCTCCAGAAATGATCAGATGTGCTCCAACATTAGGCACATTCACATCAAGACTGAACACACATCTGTTTAGCTGTATGAGCACTGTGCTACGGCCCTCACATCACACTATTATTTCTTCCTTTTTGTTTTTTCATTCTTTCATAACCTGTTTTAACACATTTTAATCATTTTTTTAATCATTTTAATTATTATTTTTTATTATTTTATCATATTCTTGTGTCTTTTATTCCTGTTTGTGTAAAGCACTTCGAATCGCCATGGTGTATGAAATGTGCTAAAGAAATAAACTTGCCTTGCTTTCTTCTTAAGACAGTCATCTTAATATTAAATAATCTATTTTTATTAAAGAGCCCATATTATACATAAAATAGGGTCATATCTTGGTCTCCAACAACAGTCTAATATGCATGGAAGTTCAAAAAACACTTTCATGGTCTTATAATCTGCATTTATTTTTACCTAATTATCCCAGCGACTCCTGTATGAATCGTCCAGTGATTCATTTGTTCCCAAACCCCTCTTTACCCCGAAGTTAATCTGCGCTGATTGGACCGATGACAGTCTGCTGCGATTGGTCGACTGCCTTCAGTGAGAGAGTGAAATGCCCAACAGCTAATCAGCAATATAGAAGTAGTCACAGATAGTTCATACACGCTCGATAGTGTAGGCATGGAGTTTAGCTCCCAGTGGGTGAATGTAAATACAGACGATGGACTTAAAAATTCAGACGACTGACTATTTTATTGAGCAAAAACTCCTAAAACTGTCGAGGAGATCTCCTAGCTTGTCTCACTCTGCTCTTTTCACACACACACACACTCAAACACACAAATTGCCCTCGTCCTTGCACTCACACTCACACACATACACACACATTACCCTCCTCCGGAAAACAACGCGCACACACACACACACACACACACACACACACCTCCGGACGACAGCGTGCGCACACACACACAAACACTACCCTCCTCCACCGAACATAAACAAAGCAGCATGCGTCGGGTTTTTAATGTGGCTTTGCACGCGATAAAAGAATATAGCTAGTTAGCCTGATACAGTACACTCGGTTACAAGTAACAAATCACAACTAAATACATTTGCAAGCTAGAGTCAACGAGGCAACAACTTTAATCGCACGTACTTACACTTGAAAATGGAGGAAGAAACAGATCCATGTCTTGACATGCCCATGATCCATCATAAAGTTACTCTTTACTGATCCTTCCTTTAACAAACGAAGTATTCTTTGTAGCATGTAGTTTGCTAAAGTTTCCAGAAGTTTCCAACTCTTGGTTATAATGCTGAGGTTTCATCTTTGGGTAGAGACTCAATAATATCCATCTGCAGTGTGACTTCAATCGACCGGCATGTTTGTGTGTGTGTGTTTGTGTGTGTGTGTCTGGGTTTCTGTGTCAGAGGGCGGGGCCGCAGGTTTCAAATCTCCCGGGTTTGCGCGTGCACGTGAATAACTTGGTTTTGTTCGTTGTCATGGCGAAACACTTAATGACTCGTTATCAAGGCAACTCGTTTGAAGCACTATGAGTCGACTCTTTTATAGATGAATCAACCGTTTTAAACACTGTACTCTTACAGATTTAAGCCTGAGCTGGATACTTCACTTCACTTAGAGTTGTGTTACACACTACATGGAGGGGAATTTTCAAAAACCCATAATATGGGCTCTTTAAATAATTATTCTGGATGAACAAGCTCTGAATGTAAAAAAAGAAGCCGATTATAAAAAAGCATTTATAATATTCATTTTCCACAAAAAGAGAGCATCACGTTTCTTATTTGTTTATAACATTAAGAAAATGTTAATGAAAAACTGTACAACTGAATTCAAAATGTTTAGCTTTTCTGTGAAATTATAATTCTTTGTCAGGTATTTAACAAGTGCTGTTTAACAGAGGGAATTTTTCCTCACACATTTTTAATATAATAGTTTAAAAAACTTTTTTTGTCTTCGTCATGATGACAGTAAATAATATTCCACAGGATATTCAGCAAGATATGGCTTAACCAATAAAACAAGCTTTACAGCATATTCAAGAGTTCACACTTAGCTGATGATTGATTATAAAGCTAGCTTGGCATGCTGTCCTGGGAGAGAGCCCTGAGCTCATAAGGTCCTCGAGCCTGGGGCTCCCTCCTTAGAGGGGAGTTTGAGCTCAGGTTGATCTCGAGTACTCCCCTGCTATTTTAGCTAATGAGCAGATAATGATGTACTAATGTATTATCATGTATTTTCTAGATATTTTCATTTGTCAACTTGGTGTTAAAACTGAATGCAAGAATTTAAAAACCTAAAAATGCATGAACAAGCATTCATCTTCTATACGTATATTATGAGTGTAAACGCTGGACTGTTCAGATCAGTAATATGAGTAAAGCAGGAGCTGTTTGTAAGGGTGAATGTGCTCTTTTAAGACATATTGAAGAAGTGAGAGAGATGAATATAAATAAAGGTGTTAAAGGAAATGTTCATTTAGACTGTGATGAGCTCTCAGTACGGAAGAGACGGACGGTGGAGTGTTTCATACACAGTCTGTGTGTTTTATTCAAGCAAAGCACTGCAGTTTCAGCATGTGGGACGTCATTCTGCTGCTCATTTACAGCTGTTTAACAGGTGAGATTAAATCTTTTGTTCACAGATCAACATTTGGTTATTGAATGATCATCAGTCTGAAATGAGTGACTGTATCCTGATAATCTCTCGCTCATAACAGCTCTTTATGATCATATCTGTGTTTTCAGCTGTTGTTGGAGCTCCAGTTACAGCTTCAGGACACAGAGGAGAGAAACTGGACATCAGATGCTCATATGAGTCTGGATATGAGTCAAACTCAAAGTATTTCTGTAAAGGCAAGTGTAACTTTGGGAGTAAAAACATCATAGTTGAATCAGGATCTCCAGCTGAAGATGACAGATTCTCTCTGACTGACGACACAATAAACAGAGTTTTCACCATCACCATCACTGATCTGAGAACAGAGGATGCAGGACAATACTGGTGTGCTGTGGAGAGGAGTTTACTTATTAAAGATCTCTATTCAGAGATTGTGCTGATGGTCAAACAGGGTAAGAGATTTATTTTGATGTCTCTTGTAAAATTGAGCTCTACTTCCCTCATTCTCCTGTAGTGTGTCTGCAGTGAATAAATCCCTCATCAGGCCACTAGAGGCAGTGTGTTCAGTGAATCGACTCTGATGAAATGAATAATGAGATGTTCAGGTTCCTCTTCCATATGAGCAACTCATTCATGTCACTGTTTTTTCTTCTTCTTTCTTTGCTCTCTCTCTCTCTCTCTCTCTCTCTCTCTCTCTCTCTGTGACTACAAAAAAGGAACAGGAAATACTACAGTTCAGCCAAGCACTGGTAAGAACACAAACTACACTATCCACAATGCACCTGTCTCCAACACTTTGATTAAAAGAAAATATTTTGAAGTAAAATAACATTTGCAGAGTCACATTTTAACTCTTGTATATCAGGATGAAAATGAAGCACATCAGATTTTACACAGTGAATGTTTTGACATCAGCTGTAGAAATACATGATTTTCTGTTGAAGATTTGAGGTTTACTGATGCAGTTTCACTTCAGTTACGTCCAGAGATTGTTCATTTTACAGTATAATCTGATCAGTAATGTGCTTTCTGTGTGTTAAGCATCACATACTGATCTGGGTTCAGTTGCTGGCGGTCTGGGTTCAGTTCTGCTGGTTCTGCTTCTGTGTTCTGGAACTTTCCTCATCCTGAAGAAGAGGAAAAGGAAATGTGAGACAGGTAACAGTGTGTCTGTGATGATGAAGTCCAGTTGAACTGCTGTTTGAGTTGATTTAACAGTGTTTGTTCCTCCTCCATTCAGCTTTACCTCTGCAGAATGTGCAGCAGAACACTGAGGTGTGTGTTCATATCTGTACCTGTAGTTCACACACACACACACACACATGATGAGCAGTGAGGGTTCTCTGAATAAACACATTATTGATTACTTACGTGCTGTTTTTTTCAGAATGACTGCGTGTATGAAAATTATCTAGACAGTGATGTCATCATCGCCGCTCCATCTTCATCCAATCACACGCCAGCATCAGATCTCAACACCCACCCAGTGATCACTGTTTGTCCTACAGTAACCAATCAGCAGCCAGATTTACACTTCGGTCACATCCACTCAGCCAATCAGGTGACAGATACAGATTCTTATTATCATAGGAATGTTGCATCATCAGAAACGATCTATGTGACCGCAACACATCCACACAACAACACATAAGATAATAAAGAATAAAACATCATCACACATTGATGTTCATGAGGAAAAATCTAAAATCTGTATATATATTTTATTAACCAATATTTTGTAACACTTTCATGAGTATTTTATAAAGTGTGTAATATTACTAGCACTCAGTGTTACTAACAACTAAAAATAAAGTGTGTGAATGAAACTGATTGTTGGTGATTTGTGCAGCTGATCTACAGCTGTTAGTGCGCCCTCTACAGGTGATGAACAGAAATACACAGAGCTTCCGCATCAATACCTCAAACCAAGAGTTTACACAGCATGTATTAAAGTGACAGTATTCATGCCACTGGCAGCAGACAATTGCACTTATCGTCCACAAGAGGAAACAGTGAGCAAATGTTGCTTTAAGTAGCTCAATTCAGTGAAAAACTTCGGTCCCACTTTATATTAAGTGTCCCTAACTACTATGTACTTACATCAAAAAAATAAATACAATGTACTTACTGTGTTTATAATGTATTTGAGAACACTTGTGGTGCTTTTAAGTTGGAATAGAGGTTGGGTTATGGACAGGTTTGGTGGCATGGGTAGGTTTAAGGGTAGGTTATGGTGTAAGGGATGGTCAACAGTGTATTTACAAACGTAATTACAAGAGGTAATTACAGATGTAATTACATACATGTATTTAATCAAGCATAAGTACACAGTAAATACATGTATTTACACAATAAGTACATTGTAACAAGCTATTATTTCCTATGTAAGTACATATTAATTAAGGCCACCTAATACAAAGTGGGACCAAAACTTCAAACTCAGGATATTTAAAACAAATGTAATGGGGTGATCCCCAAAGGGGAGGGGTTTCTTCATTATGTTTAGGTGAATGGAGTCAGAAATTAAGCTCACCACCCCTTTAAAAGTGTGGAGGTTTCCCTTTGCTTCCGTTATCTCCCTGGCATGGAATAGTGGCAGTGTGTTGAGTACGTGCAAACTTTTGATACGCGTTAAGCATTGAGCGTTGAGCAGTAAGCCTGAAGTGTTTAGAAAAACATGTAATTCTGTTTCTTTGGCCTGCGGAAGTGCAATCGCATCAGCGAGTAACGGTACATCCATGTATGATCGGTGGATTGCTCACCATTTGCGTTAAGAGCCAGTTGACTGGGCTGTGGAGTGCCCATTGCTGTTTTGCTGCTGTCTGGCGACCCGTTTGTGCTACGGAGGGGCGATTCACTTTTCTTCTCGGCACCTGATTGTGTGTGACCCGGTTGCGTCAAGGCAGAGTGTGGGTGTGTGTGTGTGTGAGCGCGCGCGCTTATTGTGCGAGGGTGCGCTCAATTCTTTCGACGTTGGCGCGATTGAGAGTGTGCGTGTATGTGTGCGGTGTTGTGATTTAACTATTTGGTGGGTTTGTATTTTGTTTGTGTAAATTGTGAAGGGCTGTTATTGTTCAACTTCCATTTCAATACTAACAGCAAGGATTGCCTTATATGGGGAGGGTTGTGTTATTTTGGCTTTGTTTGTTATGCGGGTGGTTTATTTTGAGTGTGGGTTAGTTTCTCTTTATTAATGAGTTTTTTGTTTTGAAGGTTTTGTTTGCACTGGAGTGTGGCATTTTCCTTTTTTTTTCCTTTTGATCTTTCCCAATGGTATATCCTGTGTAATATTGAGTGTGATAGAGCAGTGGCAGTGACATCCATTATACAAACCATTGTATTGTTTTGTGACTCATTGTAATTGATTATCTGCTTTATATGATTATATTTTAAAGAAAAACTCTGTTTAAGTGTCTAATAAAAGATTGTTTGTACACATCTCTGCTTTATTTCCATTTGTTTGGAGAAAACCTGAAGTTGTGGGTAGTAAAGTGAACCTCTATTTGGTTATATTCAGTACAGTACGGGCCCCGGTCACACAAGCATGGCTGCCATACTGAAATGTCAGTCACTTCAAAGGATCATAATAAAGAATCATATTTAAAACAAATACCCACATCGAAGGGTACAACTGATGGTCACTTTAGACCAGAAGTCACCAAACTTATAGCCTATTTGAGGACCGGAAGGGAGATGCGAGATTACCGGGAGATTATCACTCGTTTGCGGGCATCCGGAGACTCGCGAAACTTCCCGCCCTACTCATAATTCTCTCTTCATATAGCCGTATGCCTACATATCCATGAAACACAGTGATTTAACCGCGCTCGGATCGTATCGCTTTCTCACTGCAATCGATCCGCTCCAGAGTTCGTTTCAATCGAGCCGAGACCACCTCATTCAAGCGATCTTGGAGCGATTGATTTGGCGCGGATCCGAGAGCAGTTGGTGGTTTCACATATGCCAAACGAACCGCGCTAACTGGGCAAACGAGACAGGTTCCCTAACAAAAGTGTGAAAGCACCCTAAGACTTTGTTATCACACTTTAGCAATTGATATGTTTTTAAGATACTGACAACAACACAAATGTCAGTGCATGTCAAAACTTCTCTATGGCCCCTAAAACTCCATGGGAGTTAAACAGTCACTGTACTATGTATTATTCATGAACAAATAACTATATATTATGAGTCTAAAAACCCTACTCGTTCACTAATATAAGTGAAGATTGTGCTTTTTGGTCAGAGTGAATGTGCTCATTTATGACGTCTTAAAGAGCTGATGTGGTTAAAGATAAATACTAAAGGGGAAGGAAATGTTCATTTTAGACTCTGACACCACATGAGCTCTCTGTACGGAAGAGAAGGACGGTAACATTCGCCACACAATCTGTGTTTTATTCAAGCAAAGCACTGCAGTTTCAGCATGTGGGACGTCATTCTGCTGCTCATTTACAGCTTCTTTACAGGTAAGATTAAAACTCTGAAGACTTTTGTTCACAGATCAACATTTGCTTATGGAATGATCATCAGTCTGAAATGCTCTGATAATCTCGCGCTCATAACAGCTCTATTTGATCATATCTGTGTTTTCAGCTGTTGTTGGAGCTCCAGTTACAGCTTCAGGACACAGAGGAGAGAAACTGGACATCAGATGCCCATATGAGTCTGGATATGAGTCAAACTCAAAGTATTTCTGTAAAGGCGAGTGCACTCCTGGATTTAAAGACATCATCGTTGAATCAGGATCTCCAGCAAAAGACGAGAGATTCTCTCTGACTGACGACAAGAAAAACAGAGTTTTCACCATCACCATCACTGATCTGAGAACAGAGGATGAAGGACAATACTGGTGTGCTGTGAGGAGGAGTTTACCTTTAACTGATGTCTATCTAGAGATTTTGTTGATGGTCAAACAGGGTAAGAGATCTGTTTTGTTGTTATTAGAAGAAATTAAAATCGTAGACCAATTACTCTTAAGATCTCATTTCGCACTCCTAATTTGATTGCCTTCCAATAAATCCAATAACACCTAAAATTATTCAGACACCAGCCATTAACTAATGGCTTCAGGACACAAAATTGATTCATGTAAATGAGTACAGAATATATGTGACATGCTTTACACAAATATTTGTCTCATGCACCAGTAAAATTGGAATAAAATTTGTGCCCAAAATATCAGAAAAGATGTAGGCCCCATTATCGTGAACATATTTAGCTTTTTTTCGTTTATTTAATATTATTGCTAATGCAACCATTTTATATCACAGACTGAATAAAACTACACATTGCATGGTAATAGGTTAACCTAAATTGGTATTATTGATTTCTTTTTATGATGAAATGAAACAGCTGACCATTTTTTTTTGGTCAACTTTAATCCATTACATACATTTTACAGTTTCCTGGCATACTAAAATTAATTTTTGACACTGTTTGAACACTGTATCTTCTTTATATTTTGTTAGCAATATAAAAGCTGGAGATTTGTGGATTTTCGTAGGTAGGTTTTTTGTTCTCCATTAAGTCACCAGAGGAGTGCTACAGTAATTTACATTTAAAGGGGGGGCTGTTATGCCCCTTTTTACAAGATATAAAAATAAGTCTCTGATGCCTCTAGAGCAGGGGGTCCAAACTCGGTCCCGGTGTCCTGCATATTTAAGCTCCAACTTTCTTCAACACACCTCTTTGGAAGTTTGTAGTATACCCAGAAAAAGCTTGATTAGCTGGGTTAGGTGTGTTTAATTAGGGTTGGAACTAAAATATGCAGGACACCGGCCCTCTAGGACTGAGTTTGGACACCCCTGCCCTAGTGTGTGTATGTGTGTGTGACGTTTCAGCTCAAAACAGCACACAAACAATGTTTTCTAACTCTCTGAAACTGGGCCTCTTAGGCTTTAATCCAAATTGCACAGTTTTGGTGACTGTCGCTTTAAATTCAAATGAGATTGTGCTCTTTTCAAATAAGGGCGGAGCTACAGATGCCTGTGTGTCAGCATAGTGGCAGATTTAAAAACAAGACTAACATCTTATGCTAATGAGGGCAAGATCATCACTAAGGGGCGGGGCTTTCCCCCTCTGATGACACGTACAAAGAGAGAACGTCAATCAAAGTGTCATGGTTTAGGAAGGATGAGGGAGCGAGGATTCAAATGCAAACACAGGATGATTTATTATTAATTAAGATAAAACAAAAAGATCAACAAAAACCACCCGGAGGGGGAAAAACATAACTATAATACAAACAGACAAACAAACTTGGCTGGGCTGGCAAGACAAGACTAGAGCAGGAACACAGGGAGCACAGGACAGCAGACATGAGGGGAATATAAACAGAAGTAAATTAACATACAAACAGATGAACACAATTAACTGATAATAAGTAAACAAGGAGGGTGGGACTAGACCATAGACGAGAGAGCACATGACACAAAGAGACAACAGAAGCCATGCGCTCATAAAACGAGACAAGAACACAAAGCCAATGAGAGAACTCATTAACTGCATGTTCATGACAACACAAGCAGATGTAAACACGCACCACGTGCTAAACACAACACCAACAGAAGACTAAACGCAAGACATGAGTACACCATGAATGAAAACACTCACCATGCACTCACACACGCAGCGTGCATGATTCATCCCAGCACCGACCGAAATCAAAACCAACTGGACTGAGACGCTGGGAATGAAACACCACCTGCAGACAGACAAACGTAAACACCCGGACGGGATCGTGCACCTGCAAACACGCAAAGGCCTCACGCGTCCGCATAAAGCGGGGAAGCGCACACTCCATGCGCGTTCACAAATGGCGCTCATACAGACACACACACGTGACAAAACAAGTGCTTGACCCAAGAAAACTCGACCCGAGCACAACAAGACCGGACTAGACAGAGCCAGTGTCCGGACTCTGCCACCAAAACAAGAATTTACAAGACCAGAGTGGCAGAACCCTGACACAAAGTGTTTCTGCAGACTGTTTTTACTAAGTCTGAATATAAACAATACAATTAAAACATGTTTACTATTAGAAGCTAGTTATATTCACAGACTGTCACCACACAACTGTGTTTAACCTTGTTTAATCAAAAGGATTTTCAGCACAACACAAAACAAACTCATAGAAACAAACAGACAGTAAAGGTTTTTTGGTAAGCATGCATTGTTAGCATGTCAGAATCTCTTGCTTTAAATTTCCTGTCATCCATCAGATAAGAAGACCACTGACGTCTCAACTAGCACAGCTTTTCCAACCACGCTGACATACTTCAGCACAACTGACCTGAATCCACAATCAACCATCACTTTTAGGCCAAATGATCAGACTTCATCAACAGGTTGGTTCTCTTATTTTTTATGCATATTAATGATATTTAAATATGCAGATGCAACGCTCCTATAAGTAGGTTTTCAGCACATTAATAGTCACATCTTGCATGCAGGGTCAGTGATGTACGTCACTGCTGGGTTATTCATCATGGTGATCATCTTCCTGCTGGCGCTGACGGTGTTGTGCAAACAGAGAAAGTGCATGAAATCACAGAGAGTTGCACAATCAGGACTTCCACAGCAAGGTCAGATCGGGAAACTACACCCGAAACTAAACGCACACTCATTTCTTCCAGTCGGCATGGGGGTACTAGAATGTAAAATTGCTGAGTAATCATAACCCAATGGCTGTCCAAATAGGGACAAAACCGCTGTGTCATTAAAATATAATTTTAAAATACATGTGAACACACTTTGGGGTTGTTCGTTATTTGACCCATCATTGGAATAATACAACCCAGCATGTAGCTGATCTTATTTATTTTATAAACATGTAGTTACAAATACTGGATGATACCTTTGTCTTAGACATCAGTCTGGAAAGTTGTATCCGTATAAAATTGTACGAATATTTTGATGCAGACTTTTATTAAGCATGGCTCTTTATCTATTAAGCAAGACCCCTAAATTGAACCATCACTGGACCTTAAGCAGATTATAGGAAAAAGTTCAATGTTATGATTGATTTCTGTGTATGTTTGGCTTTAAAATTAAAATTGGCTTTTTAAAATGATTGCAAAATTTTATTTGCAAGTGAAATCTATCAAATTCAACTAGTATTATTAAATATTAAGTGTCTGAGTAAAACTGATCTGTGGACTTTATTGTATTTTAAAGTTCATTGTGCCCCCTAGTGAGGAAACAATGAGTTTTCCAGCCATTTCCAAACTGCAATGATGTGACAAAGCCTCAATTGTTTGACAAAATTACATGACCTTGTCAATCTGATACATGTTCAGAACCACTGAACCATTGCAGTTCATAAATCTGTTACATTACACCCTGTACAGATGTTAAAAAATATTACACTGGGCTTCAGCATGCTTCTGTGTCTGAATCTAAAATGACCCAGGCTGACACATTAATGGTAATTCAGATCTTCTAATCAATCCTGAATTCACATGAATTATACACCAATACACCCTAATGTAAAATGGTTAGGCATTACTATGAAAGTATGCAGTTTTAATATCAGATTAGTCAGGTTTACTTCACTTCTAAGTCATCAACTCCCTACATACAAGAGTAACAGCCGCCTGTCCTACACCACCCAAACCACTCTGAGGTGGGATCAAACTGCCAACTCGTTGCATTAGAGTCTGTTGTTCTAATGCAGGTGTGTCCAAACTCGATTCACCTGAACCAGATAATCAAGCTCTTACTAGATATACTAGAAACTTCCTGGCAGGTGTGTTGAAGCAAGTTGGAACTAAACTCAGCAGGACACCGGCCCTCCAGGACCAAGTTTGGACACCCCTGCTCTAATGTAACCCTACCGGTCCTACACCACCCAACCTGCTCCAAGCTGGGATCGAACCGACAACTTTCTGCATGGGAGTCTGTTGCTCTAACTAGGAGTCTAAAGACCATGGCCTCTAGCATCTGTCGCAAGAGCATCTTTAGAGGTCAGAGGAGTGAGGTTTACCTGCATAAGCACTTCACTAGCTGGCCTCCCCTACACTCAGCTCCCTAAATCTCACTCCTTTCTGGGTCATGGCACCAATGCAACCCCATCTGTCTTACATCACTCAATCCTCTCTGAGCTGAGATTGAACTCGCGATCTTTGGTTTGGGAGTCAGTTGCTCTAACAAGGAAGCTAAAGACCATGGCCTCTAGCAACTGTCGCTAGAGCACCTTTAGAGGTCAGAGGAGTGAGGCTTAGCTGCACAGCTAACCCTGCCGGTCTTACATCACCCAACCCCCTCTGAGCTGGGATTGAACCGGCGACCTTCCCATGAGAGTTGGTTGCTCTAACAATTTGGCTAAAGACTATAGTCTCTAGCATCTGTTGCTTGAGCACCTTTGGAGGTCAAAGTAGTGAGATTTACCTGCACATCACTTCACTAGTTGGAATCTGTTACACTCACTCCCTTAACCTCACTTCCATCTGGGTCACGGCACCAATGTAACCCCAGCCGGTCCCACACCACCAAATTCACTCCAAGCTGGGATCAAACCTGCGACTCTTCGCATGAGAGTTGGTTGCTCTACCAAGACTGGCCTCTGTTATATAAGCACATGCACACTTTTCTCAAGAAACAAAATGTCACTTACAGTCTTTTAACGTAACTTTCATTTTGTTTTGACAGTTTCTGTTGGGATTTTGCCTTTAAATACAAGAGTAGAGTTCATTGAAGAGGTGAGTAAAGATGATGATGATATTTATAGCTTAAAAATACCAGTCTGTCAGTCCATAATAATGAATATTGATGCAGTGTTTATATGTTTATGTATTTATAAGGTAACATGAGTTCTTTTGCAGGAGTTAGACAGCAGTGAGCATAAATATCAGGAAATCAGTGAGCTTCAGTCCATGAACAAACACCTCACCTCGATCTACACCACAGCAGAAAGAGTAAAGATCTACCACACCACAGAGACGCCAGAGGACTCGAGGATTTACTATACAGCAAATAAACCAGATGATCTGACAATCTACTCAACTGCAGATACACCAGATGATTCACTGATCTGCTCAACAACTGATGGTCCAGATGATTCACTGATCTACACAACAGCATATTAAACCAGATGATTCACTGATCTACTCAACAACTGATGGTCCAGATGATTCACTGATCTACACAACAGCATATTAAACCAGATGATTCACTGATCTACTCAACAACTGATGATCCAGATGATTCATTGATCTACACAACAGCAGATGAACCAAATGATTCACTGATCTCCCCAAAAGTGGATTAATCAAATGATTCCTTTTTCAACTCAACAACAGATATACCAAGTGATCTGACAATCTACTCAGCAACTGATAAACCAGATGATTCACTGATCTACTCAACAAGTGATGATCTAAATGGAATCACTGATCTACACAACAGCAGATAAACCAAATGATTCACTGATCCACTCACAACAGATGATCCAGATGATCCATTGATCCCCTCAACAACTGATTATCCAGATGATTCACTGATCTACTTAATAACTGATTATCCAGATGATTCACTGATCTACTTAATAACTGATGATCCAGATGATTCACTTTTGCACTCTATAGCAGATAAACCAAATGATTCACTCAACCAGATGATTTAGTGATCTACTCAAAGGGGGATACACCAAATGATTCTTAATTCAACTCAACAACAGATTCTCCGGGGGATCCCGAGGCATTCTTAGGCCAGCCGAAAGACATAGCCCCTCCAGTGTGTCCTAGGTCTTCCCCGGTCTTTCCCTGGTAGGGGTCCAGGTGGCATTGGAAATAGATGCCCGAGCCACCTCAGTTGACTTCTACCAATGTGGAGGAGCAGCAGCTCTACTCCGAGCTCCTTCCGAGTGACAGAACTCCTCACCCTATCTAGAAGGGTGCGCCCTGCCACACTGTGAAGAGAACTAATTTCAGCTGCTTGGTCAATCGGTGTCTTTGAAAACATTATTGGTTGGGTTTAGGAAAGGAGGAGGGTGGGTCAATCGATCATTCAGTTGACAGAAGCCTTTAGTGGATTTATGTGAGAACATCAAACATGAACACCACTCGCAAGAGAAATTTGAGATCTAAAAAAGTGAACACAGCAGCCTCTGGCGGATTCGCAAAAACCAAAACTGCAAAAAAAAAAGGTTGCTCTTGGGACATATTTGGCGCTCTCCAAAAAAGTATATAGCGGAACGTTTTCAGAATGAACCCGGGTTGGTTTCATCATATTGTTATGTCGTACTGATATTTTTTGGCAGCTTGATCTGTGATGTTTTTGTGGTAAAACCATGGCAAAAAATACAGGAACTAAAAAAATTAGGAACATAAAGACCAATATTAGCTTTATGGTTGTGAGCTAATGTACGTGTACATGTTATTAAACTTTTTGTACTTATTTATTTATTTAATGGAAAATAAATACATTTTTTTGTACATGCGTTAGCAGTCAAGCATGAAAAAAATACTGTTTTTGAAATATACTATAGTAAAGTGTTTTGTACTATATATATAATAGTGTTTACAACACTTAGCTAATGAATGCTCCTGCTTACTTTAGTATTGACTAATAAATTGATGAAATGTAATAAATACCATAGTTTACTTTCCTTTTTTACTACAGTAAACTGTGTTGTATTGTACAGGGTGGGGCATTTTTATGGATACACCTTAATTAACTTATTGGGAATTTCACAAGAAAAACAATGGTGTGGTTGGTTTTAACGTAACTTTATTCTTTCATGAGTCATTTACAAGCCCCCTCACATATACTAATGTGCCACAAACAGGACGTTAATATCACCAAGCAATCCTATTTTATTAAGATGTATCTATATAAATGGCCCACCCTGTAGTATATTATAGCTATTTATACCCTATAGTTGTAGAAATTCAGCATTGTGTCATTGGTTTATATTTTTGTTGTTGTTACCATAGCAACTATAAGATCACAACCAAAGATCAATTTCTATAGTTGTTGTGTTACCATAGCAACTGTAGAATCACCACAACAGATCGTTTACTATAGTTGCTGTGTTACCATAGCAACTGTAGGATCACCACAACAGATACATTTGTATATTTGCTGTTACCATAGCAACTGTAGAGTCACCACAACAGATTTATTACTAAAGTTGTTGTGTTACCATAGCAACTGTAGAACAACCACACCAGATCAGTTACTACAGTTGTTGTGTTACTATAGCAACTGTAGAATCCCCACAACAGATCAATTACTACAGTTGTTGTGTTACTATAGCAACTGTAGAATCCCCACAACAGATCAATTACTACAGTTGTTGTGTTACTATAGCAACTGTAGAATCCCCACAACAGATCAATTACTACAGTTGTTGTGTTACTATAGCAACTGTAGAATCCCCACAACAGATCAATTACTACAGTTGTTGTGTTACTATAGCAACTGTAGAATCCCCACAACAGATCAATTACTACAGTTGTTGTGTTACCATAGCAACTGCAGAACAACCATAACAAATTAATTCAAGTTCTTCACTATTTTATGGTTTAGAAACACTGTAGTATTTGTATGTGGTGTTATTGCCCTCTGATAAATCCTCCTCATTTGAATGTATCTTTTTAGTTTAACATGTCGGCAAAATCAAGTGCTGTAAATAAATAATGTTTGCATACTTTAAGTGTGCAGCTGTGTGTGCTTTCTTTCATTTCTGCAGAAGTGAATTAATTTGTGAATGAGAATGTGGAAACGGAGTGTTTTCCCTGAGCACTGGAGAAGGGAAGTAAAGTGAATTGTGTGAAACAAAGAGGAACTCCAAATGGAGAAAAACCCCTTTGCTGTTATTGTGTTTCTGTGATCTTGCTCTGTGCTTCTGTTTCTGATATTCAGATTTATCAGTGACACATCTAGAGCTAAATAAAAGGAAGTTTCCATCTTTTCACTTTCATCATGAAAACACGACCAGAAACACACAGAAGAGCTTGAGAAGAGCTGAATCTACTGATGACAGAAGATCAGTGAATAAGAGAGAAGAATGAAGATCATCTGGACTTTCACTCTGCTCATGATTCCTGGTAAGAGTCTGAACAGCTTTTGAAAAAAGTTACACATTCAATTTTATGAATCAATCCAAAATTATTCTGTCAGTATTCACCTTATTCTCCGCCGATGAGCAGAATCTTTTGAATCATTTGAATCTTTTTGACTCGAGGCTTCCGGTCTAATTCACTTCCATTCATTTTTTGACATTAAAAACTGCTCATTACACTGCTTGATGTTGCAATTTGATATTTTATCATTATATTATTCCACTTGGTCTGTATGGTCATGCAAACATTTGTTTGTAGAGCAAGTAGTTTGACCGTTTTCTGCTGTTTATAATTCCTAGTCATTTCTCCCATAGGCGACTGAATCGGAAGTTCTAAAACAATCGCGAAAACAGGCGCACTTCCGCATTTTAGGATAAGGTCAATATATACTATTGTGTTTTTGCACTTGCGTTATTCTGTTGGTGTGATTCTACAGTTGCTATGGTAACACAATAACTATAGTAATATGAACAAATTACCCAAATACTGTAGTTTTTCACAACTATAGAGTAAATTGTACAACAATATACAGTTGACAGTTGTAGTAAAACTAAAGTACATCACAGTATGTTTGACAGTTTTCAGATCACTGTAGTTAATATCAATCATGACTAGAGCTCATCAGGACTAACCAGAAGAACAAATGAACTAATAAAGGAAGATTTCTCTGTTTGACAATACAAAATTATTACTTTTTTGTTGTAGGTGTGTTGAGCTCCATCAGTGTGACAGGATATTCAGGAGGTGGAGTCACCATCACATGCAAATATGCTGCACAATATAAAACAAAGGCAAAGTACTTTTGTAAGGGACAGTGGTTATCAACATGCTCTGACCAAATCAAGACTGAGATTAAAAATAAATGGGTTCAGTCTGGAAGATTCTCTCTGTATGACAACACAAACGCAGCAGTTTTCAACGTGACCATCAGAAATCTGACAGAACAGGATTCTGGGACTTATTACTGTGGAGTTGATTTACAGATATCTGATATCTACACTAAAGTGAATCTGAAGGTCATCACAGGTGAGTAACTGAAATCCTCAAATTCATGAAGATCCACAACATCACCAAACTCAACACTGACTGACACTAATGTACTGTATTTACGTAAATTTAATGGTAACACTTTAGCTGACAATCTACAATTGACAAAGGTAAACCAAATTTTTGCATACTGTTTTATAATAATAGTGTGCTTTTAAGAAATGCTATCTACTGTATTGCTAGAACACTGCTCTAGAGTGTCAGGAAAGTGGAGTTGGGTTTTTATACTTTTTTTTTCTCAATAAAAACAAGTTGAAGGGAGATAACCCATAGAAGATATAAACTAAAATGTCACCCAACTAAACCCCCACACGAAACTAAAAAACGAACAGCAAATGACAAATGAACCACAGTAAGAAATGAAGTAAGAGCTCAAATCAAAGTTCCTGATCTAAATCAGAATAATTAAAAGGGTTAGTTCATCCAAAGTTAAACAATCTGTGCTACTTGCCCTCAAATCACCTCCATACAGACACTTTTTATTTGATTTATTTACCTGTCAATGCATCCAATGTAAGTGTTTTTCTATTTATTTTCTTCTTTAGTGAACAACACATTTGCAAAACCATTCTCAACCACAACTGAACCTAAAATGACTCTAAGTTCTGAACATTCAACATCCGATTTAACATTGAGTTCCCCATCAAGCTCAAATGGTTTTGAACTGTCATTCTAACTCATTTATATTCATTGATTACCTGTAGACTGAGAGAGACTCTTAATTGTTCATACTGTTTTCTCTCAGGTTCCTCTCAGATCGTCGGTGTGTGGGTGTCTGTGTTTGTGATTTTACTCATCATTGGATTTGGGTTAAGCATAATTTTTTTCTGGAAAAGGCGTCAGACTCAAGGTAATATATATATATATTTTGGGGGGTGTTTTGCCGACAAAGATTTAGTTGGACAGTCTGCTTTGCAAGCCATTTTTTATCTATTTTAAAGTTTATCATTCTAAAGTAAAGAGCGTGACAACGGAAATGAGGATCTAAATGCAGTTTTATTAAAAGAAGCATGGTGAAAACGGCCAGAGCTGAATAGTAGCAAACAACAATGTCCAGTGTAATCCGAAAAGTAGAGAGAGAGCGGGAGAGAAAAGGAAAAGCGCAGAGCAAGAAAAGAGCCAGAATAAAGTTTACCAACTATTTTGTCTCTTTCTTGACCATGTGACCAAATACTGAGACATACAAACTGACCAATCAACATGTGACCACATCGTACAACCCTCAAAGTCCACACACCAGGCCCTGATCTAATCAGTATCTGCCTTTGGAATTTGTGTGGGCCTTCTTTGGTGAAAAAGACCATAAAACAAATGCATATGATAATTTAGACTCCTACAATGTGTTTGCATTGTGAGGATATGCAAGACGTTTGCTGTCAAAGCAATGAAGATTGCTTAATTTGCTGGTGTTCTCATAAATTGCAGTGCATTAAGCTCTCTTGTAATAGTCATTATATAATTATTCATTCATTCATTCATTCATTTTCTATTTGGCTTACTCCCTTTATTAATCCGGGGTCGCCACAGTGGAAAGAGCCGCCAACTTATCCAGCACATGTTTTACCCAGTGGATGCCCTTCCAGCTGTCATCTCTGGGAAACATCCACACACACTCATTCACACTCATACACTATAGACAATTTAGCCTGCCCAATACCGCATGTCTTTGGACTGTGGGGGAAACCGGAGCACCCAGGCAAACGAGAACATGCAAACTCCACACAGGAACACCAACTGACCCAGCCGAGGCTTGAACCAACGACCTTCTTGCTGTGAGGCGACAGCACTACCTACTGCGCCATTATATAATTACAATAATGAATATGGACGACACGGTGGCTCAGTGGTTAGCACTGTGGCCTCACAGCAACAAGGTCACTGGGTCTATTGGCATTTCTGTGTAGAGTGTGCATGTTCTCTACTTGTTGGCGTGGGTTTCCTCCGTTTTTCTCCCACAGTCCAAACACATCCACTATATGCGAATTGATGAACTAAACTGGTCATAGTGTATGACTGTGTATGGGTGTTTACAGTGCATGGTTGCAGCTGGAAGGGCATCTGCTGTGTAAACCATATGCTGGATAAGTTTGTGGTTCATTCTGCTGTGGTGACCCCTAATGAATAAAGAGACTAGGCTGAAGAAAAATGATTAAAAATAATGAACGGTGTACAAGGTCTTGCTTAAAACGGGATTTAAACTTAGTCAAAATGTAATTTCAGCAGTCTCAGATAAACAATGCTTAATGAACCGCCTACTATTTCAGCATATGTTCTATACAGCGGATGTGCTTCCAACTGCAGCCCACTACTGGGAAACACCCATACACACTCATACCCTACAGCCAATTTAGTTAATCAATTCCACTACAGCGCATGTGTTTGGACCAGTAGTGGTTGTAGTTTAAATGGCACCCTGGGCGAGACCACCCCAAACATACCCCCTCGCTATGCCTCTAGGAATAAAGACACTTTGTGGTTGAATTTATATATATATATATATATATATATATATATATATATATATATATATATATATATATATTTTTTTTTTTTTTTTAATCTCTCTCTCTCTCTCTCTCTCTCTCTCTCTCTCTCTCTATATATATATATATATATATATATATATATATATATATATATATATAAAATATATACATTTAAAATATATATTATATAATACATTTTAATATATTCATGTATTTTCAATAAATATAACAATTTGTGTATATACAAATATTATTCTAAATAAATAACAGAAATCCATCCTAAATGTAGCTGAAAAACAATGTGAAGACACATCTGGAGTAATATTCTAAGACTTTTGCATGAATATCAAATATGACAGTTCTATAAAATACAATAAATATGTTTTATATGTTGTCAGACCCGACTCATGGTCGAAAATTAATGTTTTATGAAGTCTTAGTTACCTCCGTGACTCATTATCCCTTGTTGATGTTTCGGTTGCACATAGAGAATAACAAACTTGCGTGTGCAAAAGTGAATGGCCCCTAACATCTTTGTTCAAGGATAACCACTTTAAATTAATACACCTGCATAAATTAAATCTTATCTCAAAGCTTTTACTGTGGCACTTTTTTTTTTGCACCGTATTTCCATGCCGCCCCCAGCAAGATGACGCCCTGGGCGATCGCTACGGGCCAGACGGAATCTGCGGATGTTTTTTGCTATTTCTGCGGAAGATTTTGGTAAAAATCTTCTGCTGAATTATTTTGGGAGTATCATAACTAAAACCCTAATTTGTGAAATTTAAAGTAATACATTTTAACTTTTATTTATGCAAATCTTATTAGATTCATATTATTGGGAAAAGAAAGCAAGTCTCTTAAATAATATATCTACTAAAAGACAAAATATTACTGTAATTACTGAAATGCCAACTGACCCAGCCGGGACTCGAACCAACAACCTTCTTACTGTAAGGCCACAGTGCTAGCCACTGAGCCACCGTGTTGCCGCGAGTATTCATATAATAGTCCTGATAATCATGTAAAGTGCTCTCTGGTCAGTTTAACTCACATAAGAAGAATGAATCACTGAATTAAGTTGTTTTGTGAGGAAACAGTTTATCAAATGTGTTTTTCCACCTGTGAATTTGTTTTCACAGGCTCTAATTCAGCCTCTATAACTCCTGCAACAGGGAACAGTGAAGCGGTTTGTGAAATCTTCCTGTCTGCTAAATTATTTGTTAACAAGTGACACTCAGTGGAAATTGTAAATAATTTCTCATTTCCTTCTCAGGTTCCTCAAATGCCGCACTTTTATGAAGAAATCAATAACACCAGACCTCAAACCGACTGCAGAACAGCACAATTACCCACAATCTCTTCTGCTGCCTGTACCACAGTCTACGCTACTCAACAATTACCCACAAACCCTTCTGCTTCCTGTAGCACTGTTTACGCTACTCCACATCAACCCAAAAACCCTTCTGCTTCCTGTAGCACTGTTTACGCTACTCCACATCAACCCACAAACCCCTCTGCTCCCTCTAATATTGTTCATACTGCAGATTAACAGAGCACAAGTTCACATAATCCTTTAAATTTTTTTTGCATGTTGTTTTCAGTACACACAGCTATTTTAAAGCTGTAAGCTGTGCAGTATGTTTAAAACCATATGCATTTGACAAACTGAAATAGAATGCTGTTATATCATCAGATCGTTATTAAAATCCGAACAATAGTGACTAAAGCTCTTGTTGTGTCTTCTATAAACCGCTTCATGATATAACATGATTTCACACACCTTCATGATTTAACAGCTCTAAACATGGTGCATCACAAATAAAAACCTGCTACTACATTATTACTATAGTATACCATGGTTAATTTTTGTAAAGTCAACATTCATTCACTCTCCTTCAGCTTAGTCCCTTATTTATCAGGGGTCGCCACAGCTGAATGAACCACCAACTATTCCAACATTTGTTTTACGCAGCAGACGCTTTTCCAGCCACAACCCAGAACTGGGAAACACCCATACACACTCGTTCACACACACACTCACTTCGGCCAATTTAGCTTATTCAATTTCCCTAGTGCATGTGTTTGGACTGTAGGGGAAAACGGAGCATCCGGAGGAAACCTATGCCAACACAGGGAGAACATGCAAACTCCACACAGAAATGACAACTGGTCCAGCCGACACTCAAACCAGCGACCTTCTTGTTATAAGGCGACAGTGCTAATCACTGAGCCACCATGCCACCCAAAGGTCAATATTTTGGGACATTAAGGGAGTGTAATTTCAGAGTGTTAAATTAAGTGTTTGTAAAATGTAAACCTGCAGATTGTTTTTATATAAGGCTAGGTTTGGGATAATGATATAAAATATACTCAGTTTTTACAGTAAAAACATCATGTCCAGGGGAAGTCCCCTAAAACATCAAAATTTAATGTGTATGTTTGTGTGTACAGGTTTTTTGTGACATATTAGGCCACAAATGTGTATAACATCATATGTGTGATAAGCATTACAAGAAGGTGAGGAAGACTTTGCTGATCATAAAGCTTATAAATTAAACAGAATGAGTTTTTTCAGAGGCGTCACTGTGGCACAGTGGGTAGCACAATCGCCTCACAGCAAGGCGGTCCCTACACTGTTAGACATTTCTGTAAATTACACAGTTATTTACTGTATTTCACCCAGTGTAATACTGCAAATTCCTTTTACGGTAAATAACTGTATTTACCGTTGCATTATGGGAATTTAGTGTGACGTCGAACAACATATACAGCGATGTACTGTATTTGTAAAAATTCGTGTATTATACTGTATTTTCCACAACTGCTTCAACGCCACCTTGCGGCGATTCGACTACTCTGCACCACATTTTGCCTGAGAACCCTGGAGCAATTCTGGAGGACAATTTATTAGTGTGCCTGAAGAACATACTGGATTTAACAAACTTTACTCTGGTAAGCTGAGGCAGTGTTTCATTTTACAGAATGTTTTGTGGACGAGAATAGAACAAAGTAAAGTATAAAGTTGGCTATTATTATTTTCTCTGGCTTGGCGTTATTTCGCCCATTTGAGAAATATATCATCTATTAAGATGTTACCTTTATTTAATTTATTACATTAACACTACTATTACTTTAAATAAGACTGTTTATGACTATTAGCCATTGTTCTCGTCATATCTTTTTATTTATTTACATAGGAACCGGTGTTGCAGCGGGTTTTGGTTTAGGAGGGAACCAGAGGTATGCAGACAGTTTTGGAGGAAGCTTAGCACGAGACAACGGTCCGACAGAGAGTGTTTTCCCCCAGAAGAATATGAATGAAAGACCATCAAATAATCCAGGTAAAAGCGCGTCTGTCTGTGCTGACAACACTCGACATTGATTTGAGCACCTCTATTAGCATTTGTTTGCTCGGCAACATTGGCTGAAGCGATCTTAAAATGGTAATGTTAACTGTTAGCTAAACTGAGCTAAGTTTATACTGAATTGAACTCAAACTCATTTTAACGTGCAACGTTTCACTTATATTGATTTATACTATATATATTAGCTGTTGTGAACTTATTTTTCTCTGGTTTAGAGTAACTTATAACGTTAGCTTGAGAAAATAACATCGCGACGTAAACTATAAGAACGTTAACGTAAATCTATACAATATGCATAGAGGTAAAGTTGGTTTTATATTCGCACATTCGTTCATTTAGAAGACTCTATACTGTTTACCGTGTTACTTTGAATATTCGATCAGAATTAGCATGCCAGTATGACTTGAAATCAACATTAACACTGTTTATTTGACCGTGAGCATGTTGTACTTTGATAGTCATTAGCTGCTAAAAGGATTTCGCTATTTAGAGTTTGCAAATAATACTTTTATGAAATTAAAATATTAAGGGGGAAGTCTGAATCTGCTAATATAAAACCAACTTTACCTCTATGCATTATGCTAATAACCACCTTTTTGCTATTTATTGTTTGCTAATTATTTTTTATCACAACTCTTGACATTTGGTTTAACATAATTGTTACCATTATATTTTTTTCTGTTTAGATATGGCACTGACACAGCAGCAGGTTTTGTCTGAAGAAACAAACAGCATTTCGGAGGAACATCTTGATCAGCACAGCCTTATGCTTAAAAAATAAGCAAGACCAGTAAGCAACCAAGGTAAACAAATAAAAAAAAAGTTGTGTGGAGGTTGTGGATTGTAGCATGGTATTCTTATCTGTATTTTTGGCTTTTTTATGGTCTCAATATAGAATACTGGGAGCTTGCCTGTGCAAACTGGACCTCATACAACAGTAAGTACTGTACATCTATTTGTTTCTCAATATAGTAACGTTACTTTTAATACAAAATGTGTCACATGTTTAGTTGCTAGCTAAATAAAAAAATATTTTTCCCTTTTTTATTAAACCATTTAGTAGGTTTTTTTTTCATCTTTGTTTATAATATTTTTGAGCAGATTGAGGTCTGTCATGGGTCAGACATTTCAAAATACAATAATTAGTATTGGGATACATGCATTTGTCTATGTATTAAATGTCTTTTTCCCCATTTCATGTTGCCTAAATATTTTGTAATAAATAAAATAATAAAAATTTTTGTATAAATAATTCCAGAGGATGAAACAAAATGCACAGCAACAACCAGAGTGAGCCAGAAGATAGCAGGAGAAGTAGTGAAGAGAATGACAACCATGAACAACAGTGAGTTATCCTTCTTTCACCAGCTAACTGAGAACTTGGATTAGGTAAGACACTCTCAATAGTTGTATCAGTATTCAGTCAGTTTTAGTTTATTAGGAATACATAAAACAAATAGTCTAATCTGTCCTGCAGTGAATCAACCCATCACAAATGCTACAATGTTTTTGTAAAACCTTGTTAGGGAAAAAAATAAACAGGACATTCTGGTTAGTTCTCTTTTAAACATGGTAGTGAGCAGGTTATGAGCAGGAGCCAGTTGCTCAGTACCAGCTGAAAACTAGCCCAACCCAGCTGCCATGCTTCAAAATAATTAACCAGTATATGATTTATTATTTTTTTAAACAAGCTTCTTCTATGCTTATGTTAGTCTGTTTGTCCTTATCCATAATCCTGGACTGGGCCAAATCCTGACCAGATGCTGTGGTGGTCATGGAGGAGTGAATCCTAAAAGACACACGTGATCAATGAGTTTCCGCATTGATCCAATGGGCCAGCCTCACCACCCGCTGGTGACCTTTCAAGCCTCCGGTGCCTAGACTGCGGCCTTGCACAAGTTTGGCTAGAGGAGAACTGGTCGTGCCCAACTGAGCCTGGTATCTCTCAAGGGATTTTATTCTACACTTTCGTCAGTTGGTGAAGTTTGTTCCATGCCACTGTCGCTACTGGATCGCTTGGCTACGATTGGTGGATCGGTGGATTTGCTTTTCAGTGTTTGGACTTTCAGCAGTGACATTTACTGCTTCAATTCTGAAAACTGGACTGAAGCAGCTTCAATTTACAAGAACTTCTATGTTAAGCTGCTTTGACATCATTGATCTACATTGTAAAAGTGCAATAGAAATAAAGATGAATTGCATTTGAACATGTGAATTCAGACCTTGTTGAGCATTTGACACCAGAATTAGTAATATTTTAAAGTTGGGTTGTTTCTGAGTCGGCTAATAGTTACAAATATTTATTTTTCCAACAATATGCAATTCAGACATTTAAATTATTAATGTACATGTATGTTCTAGTGCTTTGTGTAATTTATTTATTTTTAATCTGTTGATTTTAATGCTTAATGTAATTTTCACACATTTTCCTTAAATGCTTTAAGCATTATTAATATTTTAAAGAATGGAATATTTTGTAATTGTGTCTGGTTTAATGTCAGTAGTACTTAGTACAATTGGGTTTTTTTTTCTCTCAACAATATGCAGGTCAGACACTTAAATTAGTTTTGTACATGTATGTTAATGTGCTTTGTCATTTTCAATGTTTTTTTTCTTAAAATAAAATATTTTGAATGATTGAAATGTAATGTTTTTACACATTTTTAAGCTTGGGTTAAGCATCTCCAATGTTTTAAATAAAGAGTGTTTATTTTGTTAATATTTTGTAATTGTGTCTTTTTTAGGTCTATAGTATTAAAATAATATTAATAAAATTATATTATAAAATATTTAGGACAAAATTAAAAGGTTTACAGTAGCTAACTGTTAACTTAGGTTTTTACAGTAGTTAACCATTTTCAGACACTACGGTAACATGCTGTAAACGGATTTACAGTTGTATACTGTAAATCGAAAATACAGTAACTTACTGGCAACAGTGTTGCCAGTAAGTTACTGTAAAAACCCTTTGAAATGTCTAACAGTGTAGTTCAAGTCCTGGCTAGGTTAGTTGGCATGTTTGTGTGGAGTTTGCATATTCCCCCCATGTTAGCATGGGTTTCCTCCAGGTGCTGCGGTTTCCCCCACAGTCCAAACAAATGCGCTATAGGTGAATTGATGAACTACATTGGCCGTAGTGTATGAGTGTGAATGCAAGAGTGTATAGGTGTTTCCCAGTGTTGAGTTGTGGTTGGAAGGGCATGCACTGCGTAAAACATATGCTGGAGAAGTTGCCGGCTCATTACGCTGTGGCTACCCCTGTTTAATAAAGGGACTAAGCCAAAGGAAAATTAATGAATGAACTGCACAGTTCCTGTGAAGGTTGGGTTTATGGGTAGGCCATTACAAAATACAGTTTGTACAGTATTAAACAGTGGAAACCTGTGTAATGACCCAACAATTCACAAAAACAAACGTGTGTGTGTGTGTGTGTGTTGTAAGCATGTGTAAAGAATAGCCGCTGGCCGTGGTGCTGAACTTCTTCTGACCACTAGAAGAATGACCAGAACTTCCTGCTGAAAGGGGTTTTGTACCTTAACAGGACACTGATTGACCTCATACAAAAAGAAATGATTAAATATAGAAATATCTGTAAATTGGGCTCACATTGAATTCTTTGGATTCAATCCATCCGTGTGCTTTATGATTTATATTGTATTGTGATAATTGTATGACTGTGCAGAGCTACAATCACTGCACACCTTCAACTCCAAATGTGTGAATTGTAGACTAGACTTCTGTAATGCTCTTACTGGATGTCCATCATGTGCTGTGGAACATCTTTGCATTATCCAAAATGAAGCAGCACAACTGGTTTTCAATGAGCCCATGTCTCATCTCTCTTTATCTTTCTGCACTGGCTACTGATTGAAGCTCATGTTAAGCTGAAATTATTGATGCTTATATACTGAACAGCCACAGACTCTGCCATTTGCTTTTTCAAATCTCCTCCAGGAGCCTTCAACTGGTAAGTGAGCACCATTTCATCACAGAAAGACTTTAAATTACTTTCCACAACCTTGTCATTCACTGTTCCTCTTTGGTGGAAAGATATTCAGAATCAAATAAAAACTGCTGAACCCCTGGGCAGCTAAAGCCTTGCCTCTTCTGACTATCAATAAAAAAACATCTGCTTCTTATTTCGTTAATTCCTTCTTACTCTTGCTTTTATGTTTCTAACATAGCCACAAACTTGTATTAGTAGCACTTCTTTTATTACAATGAATTGCTTGATATCGTTCTCATTTATACATAACTTTGAATACATTTTCCTGCTAACTGGCCAAATGTGAAAGTTCACACTTAATTTATTATTCATTTGTGTCTCTTTTGTTTTGATGTGCAGGGTTTTGTGTTTCTCTTGATGGGAAGGAAAGACTGAAGGCTTATCTGACGGTGTCATGTTTACCAGCGAACAACCACCAGATGTCGCTGGTAAACACTCACTCATGAAACTACACATCTGCCTTCTTCTGGACTACATATGCATACATGCACTTCTCCTAGACACTCACGCCTGCTCACTCATCCAGCTTGATTACATTTGCACACCTGAGGACTTTCAGATACTGATTAACACACACTATTTAAGCCACACATTCACCCCTTCAGTTTGCCGAGTCTTGTTCACTGTAAAGTAGCATTACAACGCGGTTTCCTTGTCTTGTTTTCCTGTGTTTTGAACGTAGCCTTGTTTATTTAGTTATCCTTGTCTACCACTAGTGGTGGGCAAAGCGAGGCTTCGTGAAACACTGAAACTATCGAAGCAAATGTGTCGAAGCTTCGAAACGTTTTGAAACACCACTCTATGGTGACACCTAGTGGTCATTTTATTTGTATTTCACTGAAACAGCTTTAGCAAAGAACAGTTGAGCAAATTAGGGTATGAAATCCCACTTTGTAGCCTTGAATCTGCAAATGGTTTAGTTTAGCGGTAAGAGTTCGTGACCGCCATGTGGGAATAATGGGTTCGAATCCAGACTGAAACAGTTATTTTGAAATGCTTTAACACCAGTTGGTAATGCTTTGTTATTGTGTCATTTTGTTTCAACATTGCTCTGACATACGAATAAACACCTTGTAAATAAATTTGGGTTGTTTTGTTCATAAAACAGGGTTGTTGCTAGATCAGATACAGTTGTGGCCAGAAGTTAACAATAATTACTTATATTATTAATTAAATTTCCCATTGTATTTTATTAACGTCTATCCAAAGCCTAAACCCATCACAGTACTGTAAAAATATGAATTATTGTTTTACGGTGTTACAAAAATGATGCTAAATTGATGGCATATCCGCAGCTGTATCCTATCTAGACTACACCATAAAACAGAAACATGATTAAAATATATAAAATCATGATTTTGGAGTATTTGGACTAGTCGGGATTCGAACCCAAAACAAATTTAAAACACAGTACTGTAGTGCGCATGCACGGTCCACTAAGCCATACAAGACACAGTTGACAACTTGATCATGACAGTCAAATGCAGATTCTGCGGGTCTTGAAACGCCTCTGAAATGATCAATGCTTTGAATCGCTTTAGTCACGTGACCAAGTGTTTCGAAACACTTTAGTCACGTGACCTGGGTGTTTCGGATCATGCTTCGGTGCAGTGTTTCGAAACACTTGCGCTTCGGGATCTCGACACTGTGTCGAAACGTCAGTTTCACGTCAGCCATCCTTATCTACCACCTGCCTTTCGACCTCTTGATTGTTAAACTGACTATGATTCTGGATTGTCCTCACACACCTGTTTGCTCCCGTATTGACCACTGCTTGCTTGACTGTGAATAAACCTGCATATTGGATCCTACCTTCTGTTGTGGTGTTACTCCCCGTCGTTACAGACGGAGTAAAAAATATTTTTCATTAATTAATATGACTTTACATATGATGTGTAATTACAGAAAATATAATTTTACCCAGACTTAAAAATAGGATTGATATGTAATGTGAACCTTAGAAAGATCACTTATGACACAATATTTTGGTTTGCATATTTGTCCATTAGATGTTGCTGTGTTTAGTTTTACTTCCTCTTTATTAATCTCTCTCTTTCTCTCTTTCTCAGAGGAAGTGAGCATCTCTCTGTCATGTTCATCTCTTCATGTTCAACCAGGAAGGAAAGAGTCAAAGCTGATCTGAACAGGAGAGTTTGAGGAGAGCTGAATCTACTAATGACAGAAGATCAGTGAATAAGAGAGAAGAATGAAGATCATCTGGACTTTCACTCTGCTCATGATTCCTGGTAAGAGTCTGATCAACTCCTGATCCAACAATCACACCACTGAAGAACCACAACACAGATTGAACAATGAGCAAATGACTTTGAATGAATATGGTTAAATAACTTTTAAAGATATTTTGAAATCTATATATTGCAGTTGTATTGACATGTTGTTTTGATGTAGGTGTGTTGAGCTCCATCAGTGTGACAGGATATTCAGGAGGCGGAGTCACCATCACATGCAAATATGATGAACAATATAAGACAAATTCAAAGTATTTTTGTAAAGGAAAGTATATACCAACAGGGCCAGACCTCATCAAGACTGAGATTAAAAATAAATGGGTAAAGAAGGATAAATACTTTCTGTATGACAACACAACAGCAGCAGTTTTCACTGTAACCATCATAAATCTGACAGAGAAGGATTCTGGGACTTACTACTGTGGAGTTGATATACATTACCATACAGATATCTACACTGAAGTGAATCTGAAGGTCATCACAGGTGAGTAACTGAAATCCTCAAATTCATGAAGATCCACAACATCACCAAACTCAACACTGACTGTTATGACTGTACTTTACACATATTTAATAGTAAAACGTTAGATTACACTCTACAATTGATAAAGTAAACCAAATTTAATAGGTACTCTTTTGTAAATAATACAGTACATATACAGTATTGTGTATAAGTGTAGGGGAACAAGATGAAAGGTTTGAGGAAGTAAGGGCTTAACAAGCCTTACTTTAAATCACCACCCAAATGTTATATTTACCCTGTAACACACTCTACAGCACTAGCAGAGTCAAAATTAATTGATGATCAATCAATTGTTGATAATGTACAATACAGCGTTGATGGTTGATATTGACGGTGTGCTTGGACATCCTTAATAGGCACAAAACAGCTGATGTGATTAAAAAATTCTCTCTCTCTCTCTCTCTCTCTCTCTCTCTCTCTCTATATATATATATTGTTGCCTTGAGATTACTTCCTGTATTTTGCTGAACTATAACTTCCATAAGTCATTGCAACTATCAACTTCAGCCACAGCTGATAGTAATCTGGGAATTGGGCACTGACACACACACACACACACACTCACATCTGAAGCATTATTTATCATTCATTCATTTTCTTTTCGGCTTAGTCCCTTCATTAATTTATTTATTAATCACCACAGTGGACTGAACAGCAACTTATCCAGCATATGTTTTATGCAGCGGATGCCCTTCCAGCCATAACCCATCACTGGGAAACATCCACACATGCTCACTTATACACATACACTGCGGACAATTTAGCCTACCGAATTCACCTATACACATGTCTTTGGACTTATGGCGGAAACCAGAGCACCTATAGGAAATCCACGCAAACATAGGGGGAACATGCAAACTCCACACAGAAATGCCAACTGACCCAGCCAAGGCTCGAACCAGCAGCCTTCTTGCTGTGAGGCGAACGTGCTACCCACTGCGCCACCGTGCAGCCCCTATCAGTGTTGCAGGCCATTTGTAAGCAGAGTGTTTATATCATGTTTTGATATTTTGCCTGCTTTATGGATTATGCTTTTGTATTGTCTCTGATGCTCCTAATGCAATTTTTTTTAGCTCTGCCTGACCATTCTTTAAAAAAAGCTGCATTTGTGAGCTGCTTTAACTGTTGATCTGAATCTCCAACAGCTGCTTGTTGTCAGAAGAGCATCAGTCTATCAGCTGCAGCAGGAGGATCCGTTAACATCAGCTGCAGATACCCACAATCCCACACCGCTGATGTCAAGTTCATCTGCAGGAGATCTGGAGCCGATCTCTGTGCTGAAGAGACGCGGTCTGAGGAGGAGAGCGGAGGAAGAAAAGCTGAGGGAAAGATCCAGCTGTATGATGACAGAGAAGAGCAGCTCCTGACAGCCACCATCAGTCATGAGAGTCCAGAACATTCAGCTGAATACTGGTGTGGAGTTCAGTCTGCAGGACACAAGAGCTTCATCACACGAGTCTTCATCAACTTCACTGATGCAGGTCAGATTCTCATATTAATCATGCAACACAAACTCATTAGGAATGTGTGACCACGGCTAAATGTTTGGGTGAACCCAAATATACAACTCTGCAAGGACGCAATATTGACCGAGGGCGGCATGGTGGCTCAGTGGTTAGCACTGTCACCTCACAGCAAGAAGGTTGCTGGTTTGAGTCCTGGCTGGGTCAGTTGGCATTTCTATGTGAAGTTTGCATATTTTCCCCATGTTGGTGTGGGTTTCCCCCACAGTCCAAACATATGCACTATAGGGGAATTGATTAATTAAATTGACCATAGTGTGTGAATGTGAAAGTGTATGGGTTGTGGCTGGAAGGGCACATATGACTTCCAAATATAGAACTAAGCAAAAGGAAAATTAATATATTATATTATCGACTGATAAAGTATTGTTTTAGTGTGGTCATCAGTTGTCTGTAGTCAAACATGTTCACCTTAGCCAATAATCTCTATAGACAGCTTATTCAGAGTCATCGGTTTGCTCGGTGGCTTGCCTTATTCGTTGTCGTACTTCAAACATGGAGAGGACTGGGATTGAGTCAGACAAAGATTGTTCCAGAAACCAGGAAAAAGCTATGTTAAATTGTGGTAAAGGCAGCCACGATGCATATCTCTGTTCTCATTTGCTCTTAAAAACACTATTAGTTGGGATTAGGGAAGGGGTTGGGTCAGTCAATCTCAAGGTGATATATGCAAGTCCTGCTTCTCAATAACAAGCATTTGAAGGACTTGTAAATAGCATGAATGAGAAAACATAGCCCAGTAGCGTATTTAAGATTTACAATAAAGTACACAACTGCCTCTGGTAGATTTGTCAACACAAGCTGCAAGCACACATCGCCGGAGCAATGTATTTCACAGTTCACAAAAAAGGTAGCCCTGGGCACATATTTCCAATGACTGTTGGTTGTCATCACATCTGATCTCTCTGTGTGTTTTATAATATGTTGCCTAATTCTACTAAGATGTGAAGAGCTAGGCTATGTTTTGTGTAGGAGTAGTGTACTGTGTGTTTGACAAAGCAAAACTACAAGGCATAAATGAAAAGAGGAAGCATTGTTTGTCATTCTTTAGAGACTGTGGTATCTTGGCTTTCACAAGCTATGTTTATTTCTAGTGTGGTGTTTTCAGTGAAGCAGAAATGCAGTATTTAGTGCTGCTGTGAGTTGCTTTTTTCAGTTCAGAAGCCGTAGTTAAAGATGCTCTTCCAGTAACGGCTTTTATTATTCATTTAGAAACCACAGGCTTGAGTTCTGCAAACTTACACAAACAGCTCACAACTTTTTTGCTAAGTTCCAGCAAACTGTGTGAATGACGCCAATGACGCTTTGTGAGGTTTATTAATAAACTAATTTCCTGTTCCTCACTAGCTAACGCACGATTCACCAATAAGACGATTCCTAAATCACTATAAATAACCAGACTATCTTACCTTAGCCATCTTCATCTTAAAGAATCCCCCATTCCACCCCTACTCCTCCCCTTTCCTTGTCAGGGCAGCATGCAGGCCCAATGGTTAGCATCATTGCCTCAAAGCAAGAATGTCACTGGCTCAGATCTTACCTGGTCAAGTTGGCATTTCTGTGTGGAGTTTGCATGTTCTCCTTGTGTTTGTGTGGGTTTTCCCCGGACTCTCCGGTTTCCTCCCACAGACCATAAAATATGTAACATAAGTAAATTGACAAAACTAAGTCGACATCATAGACAAGTGTTGAATTCTGCATAATATCTCCATAGCTATTTATAATCTACATTTACCATTATCAAGCAGGGGAGTTCTCGAGACCTACCTGAGCTCAAACTCCGCTCTCGCCCTGCAAGGGGAGGGAACCCCAGGTTTGAGGATCTCACGAGCTCAGGGCTCTCTCCCGGGAAAGCATGCCAAACATGCTCTATAATCAATCATCAGCTAAGGGCAAACTCTTGAAACCATAAGAAAAGTCTTGTCAAGTTACGTGTGTGAGATCCTTTCGGATTTAATTGTTTTATTTTCAAATGCTGCAGAAACACCTCCATCATCTCCACCAACATCATCAACATCTCTATCCAAATCAGCTTCATCTCCACCAAATTCATCTTCACCACCACCACCCTCCTCCTCCTCAGCATCATTATCTGATTCTTCTTCCTCATCAGCCAAAACTTCACTGAGTTCATCTCCCAAAACTTCTCCATATGCTCTCATACCGGCATCTCCAAACACATCAGCAGGTAAACTTGTGTGAAATACAGACATGTGATCAATGGGTGTAGCATTGAGTCATCCTGATGGAATGAGAGCTAGAGTTGAATGTCATCAGTATATTGTAAGGATGGTAGATGGTGAAAAGCAATGTTTTTTTTTTATTTATTTATTTTTTTAATGACAGTTCCAAGTGATCCCATTTAAATGAAAAAAGAATCGGCCCAAGAACAGAGCCCTGGGGCACCCCAGTAGCAAGATGGTGTTTCAGTGCTTTTTCAGTGCTACATTTAAAAAGAATTGAAAAAAATTGATTTATCAATGTGCATATAATTGTATTTCCATTAATATTATGCTTATCATCTGATCTAAAATTGATTGATCACATTAGATTATGTGATTATTTAATCTCCTGTGTTTCCAGGCTCTTCTCTGATCATCCCTCTGGTTCTGGTTGTTCTGCTTCTGATCATCGCTGCTCTCTTATTACTGTTTCTCTATAAGAAGCACCAGACCAAAGGTAAAACTCCTGAAAACCTACAGATTTGTAAACTCATTCATTCATTTTCCTTCAGATTAGTCCCTTTATTAATCTGGGGTTGTCACAACAGAATGAACCACCTACTTATCCAGCATTTGTTTAAGCAACTGATGCCCTTCCAGCTGCAAATTATCAATGGGAAACATCCATACACACTCATTCACATACATACACTACGGACAATTTAGCCTACCCTATTCCCCTATAGCACATGTGTTTGGACCGGAGCACCCGGAGGAAACCCACGCCAACACGAGGAGAACATGCAAACTCCACACAGAAACACCAACTGACCCAGCCAAGGCTCGAACCAGTGACTATCTTGCTGTGAGGCGAATGTGCTACCCACTGCGTCATCGTGCAGCCCGATTTGTAAACTCTCCATTTATAAAGAGGCTGCAAAGAGTGCAATAAGACATGTGTCAACAGAAGTATCAGTGAAAACAGAAATCAGTGTGGAAATTTGATGAAATGACATTAATTCAAGACTTGTTTTTGGCAGGCGGTGATTCTCAAACTGGACCAGGGAACACTGCAGTGGTCAGTTACTGCTAATCTATAAAATGTTTATTCTATTGATAATAGTAAAGCCTTTCACCCTGAAGATCATCAGAGCTCTAAATCATTTATCTGTTTCTCCTCAGGTTTCTCACACTGCTTGTGATTATGAGGAGATTAAAGACACTCACAAACAATTACCCACAAACCCCTCTGAGTCTTCTAGTGCTGTTTACTCCACTGCTGAATTACCCACAAAACCCTCTGAGTCTTCTAGTGCTGTTTACGCCACTGCTCAGTTACCCACAAACCCCTCTGAGTCTTTTAGCTCTGTTTACGCCACTGCTCAATTACCCAATAACCCCTCTGATTCCTGTCTTTACTCAACAGTTCAGGAAGCCTCTGGTGACTCTCAGATCTGCATCTCATCTGCTGAGGGTCTGAATTACTCAGTGGTGAATTTCCATAAGACACCAGACTTGAGGAATAGTCAAGAGTGCAGTGAATATGCTGCTGTCAATCATAATTTTACTGCTTGAAGAGACTTGAATGAACAGAGTTTTTTTTTGTTATCTTGTTTTTGGCATTAAGTTTCCATGTTCTTGTGTTAATTGCTTTTCTTGTAAATTACTTGTGTTAACTATTTAATGCTGCATTTAAAACATAGGCTGCGTCCAAAATCGCATACTTCTATACTATATAGTATGCTAAAAAAGTATGTGAGCCGAGTAGTATATCTGAATTCAGAAAATTCGAAAAAAAAAACATTATGTGACACCTACTACTTCCGGTGAGATTCCGAAGTGCACATTTGAGGGATTATATGCCATGGCATGAATCCCTCTGACATGTTTCATTGAATGATCAGAGGTGAAGGACTAAAGGGTTGACTCGGCCAGCACACAAGCTAAAGTTATTGAGGTAGTCTGCCAGCTCCACAGTGAAAGGCATCGGGGTAAAAGAGGTGCACGCTTGACTACCACAATTTTCTGGATTTGGTGGGGGATACTCTGAGAGTATGGGGAATGAGATGCACTTTAAATGGTCCCTGTACAACCAGAGCAGGAGTTTAGTTTGCGTGGCTCACAGTAAGTCAGACTTGTTCCTGGTAAATGATACACTCTAGCAAGACAGCACTCTGTCACCAGTTCTGTTAAGCCAGAAATGCCAGTTGAGGTGGCTTTGTCACGATAGTCAGTGACCACCTGAGGGCGCTGTAGTTCAACAGGACTCAGAAGGAACTACAGCGTCCCAAAGAGACTACAACTCCATACTTACAACGCGCATACACCGGAACACATACACTGATCTGCCATCACAGCTGTATCTGTTTTACCGTTGATTATCTGGACTATATATTCCAACCCGGGCTCATTGTGGAAAGGTAGCCCCGCAGACGTTTCTGCGAACCGCGATTTACGTCCCGGGAGGTACGTATTCGAGCGGTTTTTTGTTTTCGCGGATCCGCGAGAGGCCGCTGTGCGCGCTTTTTCGCGTCTCGGACGGGCGCCGGCGTTCGCGCCCGTGCCATTCTCGCGCGAATAGCCGCCGGATCGAAAAAAAAAAAAAAAAAAAAGCCCTCGTCCTCGATTTCGAACGCGGATTCCGTTTTTCGTCTTACCTGACTTCCGGAACCCGCCGTTCCCCGGACTCGATCCCGGTCGTCATCCACCGCGGCCGGCTCCGGCTCTTCCACCTCCTCCTGCTTCGGGTCCTCCGCTCCGCCGGCGCAACGCTGTGAGCTAGGCGGACAAACTGATTGCGTCGGGAAAGCCCTCCACTCGGAGGCGAGCCGTCGGCCGGCGAGCGCGAAGAGGAGGGGCGGAGCAGCGCCACACCGCCCCACAGCGTCCGCTCGAAAAAAACCAAACGCGGCCTTTACGTACCTTCGGCCACGTAAATCGTGGTCTCCAGAAACGTCCACGGGGCTACGTTTCCAGAATGAGCTTGGGTTGATATATTCTATCATTCCACCACTGTTGATCATCATGTCGTTTGTCTTCCTTGTCTCCAGTCCTAGTAAGTCTTGCATACCGAGTTTCTTGTTCTTGTATTTTGCTACAGTCTAGTTCGTGTTAACCTGTCTTAGTTTCTTGTTTTGTTTGTTTGTTTGTTACTTTGGTCTTTGATATTTTTGGATTTTTGTCACTGTTTTCTGCACGATATATCATGAAATTCTGCACTTGAATCTGCTATCTTTTGTTCCCATTTTTTGCTATTGTTTTGATCACGCTAAACATGACAGGCTTGATCACCTTTTTTTGAATGCCTTCTAAGCCTGCAGAGGTGTTCTCACCAGGAGGTGACCCCATGAAAGAACCAGGATACACTGGTTGTACGGTTTCATGGCTTGCCTGGGAACACCTTGGGACCCCCTGGATTAAGTGTCTTGGTAGAGAAAAGTCTAGGATTCCCTGTTGAGGCTGCTGTCTTTATAACCTAGCTCTGGATAAGCAGTTGATAATAGATGAATGGAGCAATTAAAACAATCCACCCGTGTTGGGTATGCATTTGCATTGTTATATTCTGGACAAAATGTCTGGTAGGTTCTGGGAACTTTGATTCATTCATTCTATTAAGTATAAGGTTGAATGTGACGCCTACTTCTACAATCTCTCACACTCACACACACACACCCTTAGAGGAAGTGAGCATTTCTCACATTTATGTTCAACCAGGAAATAAAGTCAACCCTGATCTTAAGACGGAAGCTTGGAAAGAGTTAAATCTACTAATGAATCTACCAAGATCAGTAAATAAGAGAGAAGAATGAAGATCATCTGGACTTTTACTCTGCTCATGATTCCTGGTAAGAGTCTGATCAACTCCTGATCCAACAATCACATCACTGAAGAACAAAACACAGATTAAACAACAAGCAAATGGCTTTAACATGTACTAATATGCTGAAATGAGCCTTAAAGTAACTCTTAATATAATAGTGTTATGTTAAGATGCTTGTTTATTGTAGGTGTGATGAGCTCCATTAGTGTGACGGGATATTCAGGAGGCGGAGTCACCATCACATGCAAATATGATGAAGGATACGAAACATATGTGAAGTATTTTTGTAAAGGACAGTGGTCAGAGTGCACAGATCGAATCAGGACTGGGACTAAAGATACATGGGTTCAGTCTGGAAGATTCTCTCTGTATGACGACACAACGGCAGCAGTCTTCACTGTGACCATCAGAGATCTGACAGAAGAGGATTCTGACATGTATTACTGTGGAACTGATATATATGGAAAAGTAGATTCTGCAACTGAAGTGAATCTGAAAGTTATAACAGGTTAGTGACTGAGAGCCTCACACTCATGAAGATCCACAACATCACCAAACTCAACACTGTATTACCATGATTTGCACATGTAACTTATTAAAGGAGGCCAAACAGATACACAGTCTTTGTTTTTCCTCCTAAGATTTACCCACAAAATGCCGGAGCAAAGTGACCAAATGTGTTGATTGAGCATATCATAAGAAATGATCTGTCAGGTCCAAATATTTGTTGCATTTGTTGATGTGCTAGAAGTGCTGAAGATCTGCTTTAACTGTTGATCTGAATCTCCAGCAGCTGCTTGCTGTCAGAAGAGCATCAGTCTATCAGCTGCTGCAGGAGGATCCGTCAACATCAGCTGCAGATACCCACAATCCCACACCGCTGATGTCAAGTTCATCTGCAGGAGATCTGGAGCCGATCTCTGTGCTGAAGAGACGCGGTCTGAGGAGGAGAGCGGAGGAAGAAAAGCTGAGGGAAAGATCCAGCTGTATGATGACAGAGAAGAGCAGCTCCTGACAGCCACCATCAGTCATGAGAGTCCAGAACATTCAGCTGAATACTGGTGTGGAGTTCAGTCTGCAGGACACAAGAGCTTCATCACAGGAGTCTTCATCCACTTCACTGATGCAGGTCAGATTCTCAGTGATATTAATCATATCTGATGTGCTGCTTGACTCAATATCTAAAGAATCATACGGCTCTTAGGGGTTCAGATTCAGGGTTATTCTAATGTCCAAGAAGTATTCTGTGTGTTTGACAAAGCAAATCCAGAAACCACTTTCAGTCCTGTTTAATTCTCAAAAGAGGAGACTAATCTCTAGAGACTGTCACAGCAATATCCCCCGCAGCCCAAGACTGGTTACTCACTAAAGCTAATCAGGTCCTTGTTGGGAGTTGAATGGGAGATTACATGGGGAAACTAGGTTGCTGTTGGAAGTGGTGTAAGTGAGGCCTAGCAGGGGGTCTGTGTGTCCTGATGCCCCAGTATAGTGAAGGGGACACTATAATGTCAGTGAGCACCGCCTTACAAATGAGACACTTAGGGTGGTTTCACACCTAGACTTTTACCCAGGTAGCACTGTTCATTTGGCATATGTAAATCCAGCAATCACACTTGAATCAGCACCAAAACAATCAGTCTGAGATCGCCTGAATGAGGTGGTCTCGACTTGATTGAAACGAACTCTGGAGTGGATCAATTGTAGTGAGAAAGCGATACGATCCGAGCCCAGTTATATCGCAATGTTTTATGGATATGTAATAGGTATAGGGCTATATGAAGAGAGAATTGTGAGTAGGTGGGAAGTCATTCCAGACATCCCAAGCCTCATGTGCATTTGTGGGAGACTCCCGGATGCCAGCAAACGAGTGTTAATCTCCCGGATAATCTTGCGTCTCCCTCCAGTCCTCAAATACGTTGCACACTCTTCTCACCCCTCCCCACCGCATCCCTCCTTGCTCTTTAGACACATTGCGTGCACCCTGTCAAACACCACCACCATCCCACCCCTGACAGCTGAGCGGGACTGCAAAATAAACCGTGAAACTCTGACCAATGTGAGGAAAGTTTACTTTTGGTCTGTTTAGAAACTTTACCGCGTGAAAGCGAACCGCACCAAGAACTAAGAGCAACAATGTAACAATTTTAATCCCTGTTTCGGAACAAATGAATCAATTCACAGGTGAAAGCACCCTAAATTGAAGTCCGGACTCTCTTTGGTCATTAAAAACCCCATGGCTCAAAAGAGCTGAGGTGTAACCCTGGTCTCTTGGCCAATATCCCTCCATTGGTCCATACCTCCATTGGTCATGGCCTCCAAATCCTCCCCATCCACTGAATTCCCTAGCAGCAAATAATTCTGGCCCAGATTTGGCATAAAGCTGACACAGCAGGCATTCATCCGGCACTGGCATACAGCATGTAGGCAAAACATGGCCCGGGTTTGGCAGAGGTTGCACCGTCTTTAAGGCGGCACACAAGATTTGGGCCAGATGAAAAACAAAGTATTTGGCCCAGATTTAAAAATTTGATAAGTGGGCCATGTGAGTTTGGCCAGTCTTGACCCACATTTAAAATACACTAAAATCATTTTTGAGTAAAGAAAAAAAAATCTACCAATCAGGTCACTGAGAAAAAGCGTGCCCATAGTGTGCCTAAAGCGCATCACTCCATGGGTTTATCAATTTCATTGCAATCGTGACACACCAACCTATCTGGCCCAGTTCAGGCCCAGTTATGAGTTATTAACTTGGCTGAGACTTGGCCCAGATATGTGTTTGGCCCTTGTCTGAAAGCCAGATTTGGTCCAGTCATGTATCACTGCTCAAGAGAGGGTCTTGGCCTATGTGCATGTATAAGCTACAGTCATGTGTGAATATAGTTTAAACTTTCAGTCATCATTTGGTTTCTCTCTATTGTTTTTATTTTAGCATTGGTGTGGTCATGTGGGCAGAGTATCACTACAGATCTTTAACTGTATTACTAGTGTGGTCATTTGCAGTTTTGAGTGCAGCTGTGAGTTGTTCCTTCAGTTCAGAAGCTGCAGATAAAGATGGTCATCCAGTAACTCTACAATAATATATTCACTGTGAAACCTCAGGCTTCAGTTCTGAAAACACACAGAAAGCTCAGCTTTTTTTAAACAGCAAACATGAGTTCTGGGTGATGAATGTGTGACTGACGCCAGTAGCACTTAGTTTCACCATAAATATTGTGTTTTTTAGTTTTCTCTGTAAATGTATTGTTTTGTTTTAGAATCAACTTCACCACGACCATCTTCATCACCCTCTTCACCATCCTCTTCATCTTCATCACCACCATCTTCATCTTCTTCACTGGTGGAATCTCCACTGCAGAGAATGTGTGTTAGAAAATGATTCACATTAAGAGTCTGAGATGTTCAGCTTCAGAACCCAAAACAGACATGGAGCCCCAAATGACACACATATTATGTAAACAGAGTGGATATATTACAAGTACATTGGCTGGAATTTCTGAAGAAAAGTTTCCTGCAAATCAGGATGTTTGTTCTAATTGATGATTGAACATTTTATTTTTGTTGTCCATGGCTTGTCAGTGTTGTATTTAAGTCTTTAGCTGTGAACATGACTATTCTGTAAATCTGTTCTGAATCGAGATTGAATGTGAAAAAGCAAATTTAAAATAAAATGACTGCTTTTATTAACCCTCCAGAGTCTAGATTTACTTAAAAGTACATTTATTTTGACATTTGAAAGTGTATTTTAAATGCATTATAGGCATTATAAACAAACAAAATACCATTTTCAAACTAGTTTTCAACACTGCTGCTGTTTCCCAATAATCAGTCAGTCCTGTCTCAAACTGCTTCAACCAGTGTTGAGTTGACTTTAGATTGATTTAATAATCCATCCATAATTTATAGACAAATCTCAACGTATCAATAAATATTGATTTACTAACTTATTTACTACTAAAATAGACATAGTAAGTGCTCTTTTCAGAGTGGGCTATTAATATTGCATAAAAATAAAAATGAGGTCACAAATAAACAACAATACTCATCATAATACAGTTTATTAGTGGATCAGCACAGTTAATGGTGAGTGTGCTCAATTCTTCAGCACTGCACATTTACATACCTGTCAACATTTAAATGTGAATAATAGGGGATAGACACCCAGAAACATTGTCTATTTAAACATACACCCAAATCCCAAAGTGTCCATGTTCACTCCTCTTCGAAATTTCAAATAGAAAGGGAGACAACGCATGACATTTAAGGAAAAAAGGGAATACGCTTAATTTTATAATCAATTCAATATAATCATTAGTCAAAATAAAAAATAAATAAATAAAAGCCCAAATTTCTAGAACAGCTCTGGTCATTATATCACATTAAAGAGCAATGACACCCCCTGGTGGTATGGAGGTGCTATGTGCATACTGAGGATCAGCTCTGTGTTGATGTTGCTGCTCCCTTTAAAAGAAAAGTAAACATGGAAGAAATATGGGAATATTTTAAACAGGAGGACAGCAGGATAGAATGGAGAAATACAGGAGAATCTCTGACAAAACAGGTAAGTTGACAGGTATGCATTTACATGTACAATGAGAATCACTGCTGTTTGACCTCCGTCATCATCTGGGAAATAAATATGACGAACTGAAAAAAAAAACATATTAGGCAAGACAAACTTTATTTATAAAGCAACATTTTATACAGCCGTAGTTGATTCAAAGTGCTTTATAGAATAAAATCATAAAAAAATGGTATTTAAAAATATAAGTAAAGGAAATGTTTACAGTAATACTAAAATACAGATAAGAAACAACACTTATAGACAAGGAAATAAAAATAAGTCTTTAAATTAGATTTAAAAGCATCCAATGATGGAGAAATCCTGATGTTCAGAGGGAGGGACAGACAAAAGAAACTGGTCAACACTTTAATTAGTTAGAAACATCAAATATTCTGAATTTGGAAAAACATTAAACTGAGCCTATGGAAAGTGCAATGCTTCTGTGGAAAACCTCTGTAAAATAAGGTATTCATGAGTTTATCTGCATGCATGGCTGTCAGTAGTGGATCTGGACCTCATGAACAGGTTTCTGCTTTGGGTCTCTTTTGATTTAATTGTGTTCACGGCTTTCAGACTTCATCATGGGCTCCTTCAAGGCTCTGGGAACTACAGTATTAACATGTACAGCTTTCATACCTCTGCCTGTATGAAGAAATAGTTACAGTTCCTCTTTTTCGGTCTCTCTTTTTGTCACTCTCAGAGGAAATGAGCATCTCTCTCTCATGTTCATCTCTTCATGTTCAACCCGGAAAGAAAGAATCAAAGCTGATCTGAACAGGAGAGTTTAAGGAGAGCTGAATCTACTAACAGAAGATCAGTGAATAAGAGAGAAAAATGAAGATCATCTGGACTTTCACTCTGCTCATGATTCCTGGTAAGAGTCTGATCAACTCCTGATCCAACAATCACATCACTGAAGAACAAAACACAGATTAAACTATGAACAAATGACTTTATAGTAAACTAATATGGTGAAAACACAATTGAAGATGAGTTTAAATTACTGTATTAGTGTTGTAATGAGACATTGTTTTGTTGTAGGTGTATTGAGCTCCATCAGTGTGACCGGATACTCAGGAGTCACCATCACATGCAAATATGATGAAGAATATGAGACAAATGAGAAATATTTTTGTAAAGGAAAGTGGTCAGAGTGCGAAGACCAAATCAGGACTGAAATGAAACATCACTGGATTAGGTCTGGAAGATTCTCTCTGTTTGATGACACAACAGCAGCAGTTTTCACTGTGACCATCAGAAATCTGAGAAAACAGGATTCTGGCATTTATCACTGTGGAATTAAAAGATTTGCATTTGATCATGGCACTAAAGTGAATCTGAAGGTCATAACAGGTGAGTAACTGAGAGCCTCAAACTGATGAAGATCCACAACATCACCAAACTCAACACAGACTAGAGTTGTTATAAATACCTCATAAAATGACAGCTCTAAATGCATATGAATATTGATATTTTTAATATAAAATAGTAATTTATTAATATGGACACTTGTGTAAAATCTTAAATTTATTAATGATGCCAAGACTAAACTGCAGATATGTGTTCACAAGTTATGAATGTACAAATCCTCTATACATTTAATGCTCCTGAGAGTCTTAGTGAAAGAATGACATGCGGAATTTGTCATTGGCTGCGTCCGAAACCGCTTACTACTCAGCAGGTACTGCATTTGAATTTAAAAGTACTACTCGGCCGTAAGAAAAGTGCGTTCTATACAGTATGAATCTGAGAATTATGATTGGAATTCTGACGTACTACATCCGCCATTTTGTCATGGTCACGTGACCTACTTGAGTCAGTTGCGTCGCCTCACTTCCATTCATGAATTCTCTCACTGAGCATCATGGGATAGCGCAGCGTGCATGGGATGCGCACTTCAGAATCTCGCCGGAAGTAGCAAGCCAACCTGGTAGTTCTCGCATACTGATTTTCGAATTCTATGAATTCAGACATACTACTCGGCGCGCATACTGATTTTAGCGAACTATATAGTATGGATGTATGCGGTTTCAGACGCAGCCATTGATTAAATCAAAAATGGCTTCAATTAGTTTATTCCTTATATATAAGTTTGTGTTCAACAGAGTTCGGGAATCAGGTCAACACTAATGTTGGGACAGTGAGAAGACATTCAGGAGAAAGCATCACTATAGACTACACATATGAGGAAAAACACAAGAGTCGTGAGAAATCTGTCTGTAAAATTGGAGAATATCTTTGTGAAACTCTAATTAGCATCAGCAGACCAGCAGAAAAGAAAGACAGTGGTCGATTCTCCATTCATGATGACAGATCTGCAGGTCTCTTACGTGTGTTTATCAGAGAGCTGAATGTCCAGGATTCTGGAGAATATAGGATTAAAGTCAGACACTCTGAAGACTACAGCTTCTTCTCTGAGTTTGAGCTGGTCATCACAGACGGTGAGCCGCTTTCAGTCATTCCTGCATTTGCACTTGAAGTGCTGAAGATCTGCTTTAACTGTTGATCTGAATCTCCAGCAGCTGCTTGTCATTGAAGATGTTCATATCTTTCTTCAGTCATAAAGACAATAAGGTTTTTCCTTTCTTCAATATAGTAGACTTCAATAGAGCTTACAAGTTTGAACCTGCAAAATGCAGTTTCAGTGTAGCTTCAAAGAGCGCTTAATCATTCTAGCCAAGAAACAAGAGTATTACCTGGGTAAATGATGGGTAGATATTCACACAAGGTCCAAACTATAACCTTCATCAATCAACTGAAGACAGAAATAAACATGTTGGATGACAATACATTCTGGAAGTGAAACAATCCTTTAATCATATCAGATCTCTGTGTGCTTCACAGTATATTATGCTGATTGATTGTGCAAAATTTAAGCAAAGAACTAAGCTATTCTTATATATTAACATGCAGGAATATCTTTAGAGTAGAAGTGTGCCGTGCTTTTGACACAGCAAAAACTAAGAGAAAGTGACCTCACCACTTCCTATTTTATTCTCGTATCTTCTTTCTTTAACTTCTCTGTTTGGCAGATGGCTATTCTTAATCAGGGATTTACAAATGTTTTTTTTTTTTGTTAAGCAAAAAAGTATTTAGTTACTTATTTGGCAATTTAAAGACACATTAGCATATTCACAACTCTCTGATATTAGTTTGTGTTCACATGCTGGTCAATAAATAAAATATTTTTTAAAGGATGTATTTTTATGGGCGGCGCAGTGGCGCAGTGGGTAGTGCTGTCGCCTCATAGCAAAAAAAGATTGCTGGTTTGAGCCTTGGCTGGGTCAGTTGGTATCTCTGTGTGGAGTTTGCATGTTCTCCCTCTGTTGGCGTGGGCTTCCCCCACAGTCCAAACACATGCGCTATAGGGGAATTGGGTAAGCTAAATTGTCAGTAGTGTATGTGTGTGAATGGGTGTTTCTAAGTGATGGGTTGCAGCTGGAAGGCTATTCGCTGTGTAAAACTTATGCTGGATATGTTGGCGGTTCGTTCCGCTTGTGGCAATCTCTGATTAATAAAGGGACTAAGCTGAAAAGAAAATGAATGAATGAATGAATTTTCATTTTTTATAATTTAAACCTTAGCTGCTATTCCATTGTGAACCACTAGGGGTCCCATTTGGGAAATACTGTTATAGATCAATGTTTTGGGTCTAGAGCAGTGTTTCCCCAGCCTGTTCCTGGAGGTACACCAACAGTACATATTTTGGATGTCTCCCTATTCTGACCCACAACTCCAGCTTTTGGAATGTTCTGATGAGTTGATGCAGGTGTGTTTGATAAGGGAGAGCTTGAAACTGTATGTAGGTATGCCTTCAGGTACAGGATTGAGAAACACTGGTGTAGATCAACAGTTTATGACATATCTAGTTGTAGTTTTGTTGAGCATGTCTACAGCAGTGTGAATAGAGGAACAGGACACATTGTGACAGATTTTGTGGTGATTTGAGGTTTCTGCAGTGTTTCAGCATCAGTGTGTTCATGTGCACACAGTGTTACTTAAGTTTACCAACAGTTTACCCAAAAATCTAGATTTTGTCATCATGTACTTACTTAGACTTTAGTTGAACACAAAGAAAAGATAATTTGAAGAATGCTGGATGCTTAAATCCAGAATTCCTCAAAAAAATATCTTCTTTTGTGTTCAACAGACGCAAGAAACCCAGAAAGATTCAAACCAACATGAGGCAGACTAAAGGATGAGCTCATTTTTATTTATGGGGTATTTTATATAGGTGGGAATCACATGATACAGTATTATTACAATACTTGAGTCAGGAGACAATGTCAACAAACTTGCCAAGTTAACCAAATCATTCTAGTCAACCCTTTTAATTACACTATAACATGAAAACTACTGTCTTGTAAAATTAATTCTTTTTTTTTTCAGCTTAGCTTCCCTTTATTAATCTGGGGTCACCACAGTGGAATGAACCGCCAACTTATACAGCACATGTTTCAAGCAGCGGATGCCCTTCCAGATGCAACCCATCACTGGCAAACACCCATACACTCTCAATCCCACACATACACTACGGACATTATAGCCTACCCAATTGACCTGTACCACATGTCTTTTGACTTGTCGGGGCAACCGAAGCACTCAGAGGAAACCCATGCCAACACAGGGAGAACATGCAAACTCCAGACAGAAAGGCCAACTGACCCAGCTGAGGCTGGAACCAGTGACCTTCTTGCTGTAAGGTGAACGTGCTACCTACGGTGCCACCACGTCGCCTATCTTGTAAAATAACCAGTAAAATAGTTTGTGCTGTCATCAGAGGTGTAGTAAGTGGTGTTGGGGGAGATGTGATAGAGTTAAGGGGCCCACAATTTAGAGGCCCAGCAATGGGTTTTGGTGTGGGGAGGGATGTGTGGCAAAGATTTATCCCCCAAGTAATTTATTTATTTGTTTTTAATTTTTTGTATTACAATTAGCGGTGGAGCCAGAGAGGCAATTGCAGATTAGGAAGGAAAGTGGAGACTAAATAGTTGAGTTTTTAGTGGTTTCTTGAAGACAGCGAGTGACTCTGCCGTTCTGATGCAGTTAGGGAGTTTATTCCACCAACTGGGCAGATTGAATGCGAGAGTTCGGGAAAGTGATTTCTTCCCTCTTTGGGATGGAACCACGAGGCGACGTTCATTCACAGAACGCAAGTTTCTGGAGGACACATACATCTGCAGGAGTGAGAGCAGATAAGAAGGAGCAAAGCCAGAAGTCACTTTGTAGGCAAACATCAGAGCTTTGAATTTGATGCGAGTAGCAATTGGCAGCCAGTGCAAACGGATGAGCAGCGGAGTGACATGTGCTCTTTTAGGTTCATTGAAGACCACTCATGCTGCTGCGTTCTGAAGCAGATGAAGAGGTTTGATAGAGTTAGCTGGGAGCCCGGCTAGTAGAGAGTTGCAGTAATCCAGTCTGGAGAGAACAAGAGCTTGAACAAGGAGTTGAGCTGCATGTTCAGATAGGAAGGGTCGGATCTTTCTGATGTTATAGAGTGCGAATCTGCACGATCGAGCAGTTCTAGAGATGTGGTCAGAGAAGTTTAGTTGGTCATCAATCGTTACTCCAAGGCTTTTCACCATTTTGGATGCAGTAATGGTTGCCCCATCCATCTGGATTGAAAAGTTATGATGTAGAGTCGGGTTGGCAGAAACTAATGAATTCAAACCAACAATTTTGCCTTCAACTGTATGTGCTTATTTACCGGTTCCTAAATCTCACAAGCACTTGTGACTTTCTTTTTTAATTATTCTGTGTTATTGTTTTAGATGCTCCAAAAACGACATCTTCATCACCATCATCATCATTATCATCATCCTCATCACCATCATCATCATCATACATTTCAACTTTACAAACTCCACTGAGCACAACTGTTTCAGAGAGGTCTATAGTCACATCACAATTCAACACCATAACAGGTATTCAAGTGCTGAATAAAATCATGCATCTGATATTTGGCTCAAAGTGGTTCTGATTATTAAATCTCCTGTTTCCAGACTCTTCTCTGATCATCCCTCTGGTTCTGGTTCTTCTGCTTCTGATCATCGCTGCTCTCTTATTACTGTTTCTCTATAAGAAGCACCAGACTAAAGGTAAACCTCCAGCTTCACTCCTACAGATGCAGAAACTCTCTGTTCACAGATTTTACAACTCAGATTAGATTATATCGCCACCTAAAGGCTGCGACAAGACATGAGGAACATGCAGATACTTCATTACACACAACAGATCAGTGTTGAAATGAGATATACTGTCATTAAAGACTTGTTTTCAGCAGGTGGTGACTCCACATCTCAGACTGCACATGGAAATACTGAAGCGGTGAGTTACTGTCACTGCAGGAAACCTTTATTTCTGATCATAATGAGAATTAAGTGTATTACTTTCCATCCTGAAGATCATCAGAGCTCTAAATCATGTCTCTGTTCCTCCTCAGGTTTCTAATATTGGTTGTGATTACAAGGAAATTAAAGACACTCACAAGCAATTACCCAGAAGCCCCTCTGAGTCTTCTAGCACTGTTTACGCCACTGCTCAGTTACCCACAAACCCCTCTGATTTCTGTATTTACTCCAACGTTCAGGAAGCCTCTGGTGACTCTCAGATCTGCATCTCGTCTGCTGAAGATGCGAATTACTCAGTGGTGAATTTCCACAAGAAATCAGACTGTCCTGACAGCATCAGTTTGAGGAATCATCAGGAGTGTTGTGAATATGCTGCTGTCAATCATCATCTCACTGCTTGAAGAGACTTGAATGAACTGAGGGATGCTATTTCACCTTGCCTCTGGCATTAGGTTTGGGTGTTTTGGGGTGTCTTAACTAATAGTGTAGTGTCTGATTCTTCAGATGACACTTATAATACTTATGTGGAACCTTTTGTATTGTTAGTTTCATGTAAAAAGTGCTAATATTAAAAGTTGTGGAACACTGAGCTGTATATTTAAGCAGAATATAAACTTTAAACAACACGCTTGACCACTTGCATTTCTTGCTGTTGACTTAGATCATGGGTGTCAAATTCAATTCCTGGAACTCACATTGTAAACATTTCCATTCTTATAGACTATTTTAACCCTTTGCAAATGTTTCAGCTGTTTGCCTTTCAGCCAGTTTCACATATTCAAACTATTTTTAAAAAGTCCACTTTACATAGTTTTACCCTGCTCTTTGCATTTGTGACCATCAGATGTCACTATCCCTTCTCTCTCTCTCTCTCTCTCTCTCTCTCTCTCTCTCTCTCTCTCTCTCTCCCTCTGAGGAAATGAGCATCTCTCCGTCACGCTCTTCTCTTCATGTTCAACCAGGAAAGAAAGAGTCAAAGCTGATCTGAACAGGAGAGTTTGAGGAGAGCTGAATCTACTAATAACAGAAGATCAGTGAATAAGAGAGAAGAATGAAGATCATCTGGACTTTCACTCTGCTCATGATTCCTGGTAAGAGTCTGATCACATCCTGATCCAACAATCACACCACTGAAGAAAATAATTATAAGGACCAAATGTGTTTAAGATGAACTAATATAGTGAAACTACCTTTAAACATAATAAAACTATTATGTTAATATTAAAAACGATTTAGTATAATATAACTATAATATTAAATAAAAAAAAAAACTATATTAGTGTCTTATTGAGATGTTGTTTTGTAGGTGTGTTGAGCTCCATCAGTGTGACAGGATATTTAGGAGGCGGAGTCACCATCACATGCAAATATGATGAACAATATAAGACAAATGCAAAGTATTTTTGTAAAGGAAAGGGGTTATCCTGCTTTGAGCTTATCAAGACTGACACTAAAAGTGAAAATAAATGGGTTCAGTCTGGAAGGTTCTCTCTGTATGACAACACAACAGCAGCAGTTTTCACTGTGACCATCAGAAATCTGACACGACAGATTTATGGGACTTATCACTGTGGAGTTGAAGTGTATGGAACTGATCCCATCATTAAAGTGAATCTGAAGCTTGTAACAGGTAAATAACTGAGAGCTTTAAACTTTGGACAAAAGTGTCTGCTAAATGACTAAATCATAATTAAGAATATTAATGATTCATCAGTGACCAATCAATTGTTTATAATGTTTTAAATCAATGTACAATACAGAGCTGATAGTGAAGGATTGACCGAATATGCATTCATTTAGTTTTAAATGTTAAAATCTGTGTTCAGCAGGTCCACAAATGGGGAAAGTGAGAGGATATTCAGGAAGAAACATCATTATAAAATACAGATATGACAAACAACACAAGAACTGTCAGAAATATGTCTGTAAAACTGGAGAAAATCATTGTTTATCTCTGATAAGCATTTATGGAGGAGCAGAATGGGAACACAGCGGCCGATTCTCCATTCGTGATAACAGATCTGCAGGTCTCCTACGTGTGTTTATCAGAGAACTTAATGTCCAGGATTCTGGAAGATACAGGATTATAGTCAGACACTCTGATTACTACAGCTTCTTCTCTGAGTTTGATCTGGTCGTCACAGACGGTGAGCCGCTTTCAGTCATTCCTGCATTTGTTGATGTGCTAGAAGTGCTGATGTTCTGCTTTAACTGTTGATCTGAATCTCCAATGTTATTCTAGTGTATGCATACTGTTAATTAAACATAATTAAATGTTTAATTATCCAGAGACTACAGTATATCGGCCTATATGTATAAGCTGCAGTCATGTGTGAATATAGTTTAAACTTTCTGTCATGATTTGGTTTTTATTTCAGCCTTGATGTGGTCACGTGGACAGAGCATTACAACAGTTTTTTAACTTCATTACTAGTGTGGTCATTGAACGCAGTAGAAATCCAGTATTTATATGGCTGTGATGTTTCTTCAGTTCAGAAGCAGCAGTTGAGGATGCTTTTAAAACCTCTACATTAATATTCACTGTGAAACCACAGGCTTCAGTTCTGGAAACTCACAGCTTAGTTTCTGAGCATTAGCAAACATGAATGTGTGAATGATGTCAAAACACTTATTTTTACCATAAGAAAAGAGGTCTGGTTCACTGTGTAAGATTATTGTTGTGCTATTTTGAATGCAGATGCTTCAGAAACAACTGCATCTTCATCACCAACATCACCATCATCATCATCATCTTCATCCTTGGCTGAATCTCCACTTCAGAGAATGTGTGTCAGGAAATAATTCATATTAAAGGAGTCTGAGATGTCCATGTGTTTAGGGCCCAAAACAGACACTGACCCAATAGAGCATTTACTGTTTATTAAAAGTACAATAGCTGGAATATCAAAGGTAAAGTTTCCAGCAGAACAGTGTTACAGTCATTGGCGTACCAACCAGACTCACTAGGGAGCATTCCAGCTATATATAGTCACCCGGACTACACATCCCATCATGCTTTGTGCCAATTCAGACTCTAATTACATGCTACAGCTGATTTCAATCTGCACACCAACATATGCACAGTAGCAGATCATTTACACTGATTACACTCACTATATAAATACCAGATCTGCTTTATCTGTCTATCCACAATGCTCTGCTGGCTTCATGTGGTCATCTGTTAAAGTGAAGACCAACTCTTGATTTTAATCCCCAGTATTATAGATGAATTTACTATGTTTGTTTGTTTTTTATTAAAATATTAAAAGAGTTTTAAAGTGGAAACAGTCTTTGATTGTTCTTCTTCTCATGGTGTTTCATGAACACTGGTTGGTTTTGTATTTGTGTGATGATCAGGATATTTTCAGCCAGCTCAAACCACAGAAACCAGGTGAAGGTTCAGGGTCTCAATTCTCCCTTCTCAGCTCAGAAAATAGACGTGTTCAGGAAGCCCACAGTGGGACAGAACAGAAAAGGCAGAGTAAAAGTTAAACATATTAATAACAGATTAAATAAAGTGCACACAGTTGAAACATACTTACTGTATAAAAACTCTGAAGGTACACTGGCTCACTCATTCTGGTCATGCCATAAAATCAGTTCATTTTGGCAAAGCATTTTTAATTTTATATCTGAAGTATACGGGATAAGTCTGTCACCAGATCCAAAATTGGGCATTTTCGGAGACACCTCAGAAATTGGAGATAAATATATATCACAGGCAGTATCTTTGTGTATGATATTAGCAAAGAAAATAATTTTACAAAATTGGAAGTCAGATTATGTGCCTGTTTTCGAAATTTGGGTTAGAAGCTTAAGTTTCGTGTTGCCCATGGAGGAAATGCGATATGGGATGACAAACAAACTAAACACATTTGTAAAAATCTGGAGCCCAATTATGTTCTATATCAGTAATGCTAACTTGTAACTCTTTATAAGTGAGATTGGTCTGGAGTAAGTCGAATTGTGGAGCCTATGCATTTCTCTGTAAATTATTTTTGTTTCATATTTAATTATATTTATTTCCTTATGCTTTCTGGATGATGTTGTATTATGTTGTGTCTGACTATTTGTATATTTTGAAATGGCCTTTGTAACCCCCCTTTATTTTTATTTATTTATTTTTTTTATGTAGTTTTTGTTTTGTTTATGTTGTTGATTATTTCCTATGCTAAAAACAATAAAAAGAGTAAATCAACATACTTACTGTAAATATTCCCAAAATATGACAAAGAATATGATAAAGGTTGAAAGTGAGTCCTATTTGAAATCCTAAAATATATTTCATATATGATATTTGATGTAGTTATATGTTTGACTAATGACTAAACAACTAATTTTAGACTAGATTTTACATGATCTAGAGAAGTGTTTCTCAACTGGTGGGTGGCGACCCAAAACTGGGTCGCGGGAACATTTTCAGTGGGTCGCGGAGTGTGTGGTCAAAAAAATAAAATAAAAAAAAAAAGTTTAATTTTTTACTTATTTTGCTTATACCGGACTTTTATTTTGAAATGTGTGCGCGACAACCCTACCATTTGACATGTGAAATTTCATTTAATTATTGCAACAAATATGTCGAAGCGCAAGTACGACCCTGAATATGTAAAGTATGGATATATATATTGACGACAAAAAAGACCTAAAGCCTAAGTGTCATATGTAGTGAGGTGCTCTCATAAGAGAGCATGGAACCTTCTATATTAAAACAACATTTAGAAACCAGACAACATATTTATTAAGAGATTATTATTAAGGGTATTTGTTGTTTTAACTTTGTAATATGTCTATAATTTGATCCATTTTGTCATATGACAGCAATAAAATAGTGTTCATTTGTAAGCCTTGGTAAATTTCCAGCCTGATCTCACGAGAAAACGTAAGTATTTTACGTTTTGCCAGTTTAGTGGCTAATTCGTACGAATTCATACGAATTCAGTCGTACGAAATGGTACGATTTTTAAAACGAGGCGTGGCACCTGACCCCACCCCTAACCCCAACCGTCATTGGGGGATAAGCAAATCGTACTAAATTGTACGAATTAGATCGTACGAATTCATAGGAATTAGCCACTAAATGAAAAAGTTACGAATTGCCATGAGATTGTGTTGTAAATTTCCTATGATGTATCTGTCACTACTTGTTTATATTAACAAATAAATACAAATTAAGTATAACTCCTAAAATTGTATTATAGTTCCTAAAAATTTGGGTCGCGGCTTGATGACCATGTAAAAATGTGAGTCCCATGGCCAAGCCAGTTGAGAACCCCTGATCTAGAGAAGCAATGCATGTTGTATTTGCTCATATGTTTTGCAGGTTTGTTTAACGTGTGGTCAGCTTGCTAAAGATAAACTGGCTGAGCTGTTTGCGGTTTGCTGATGCTCTTGCTATTCATCTTCCTATGGTCGACACAAAATGCGCTTGAGACACCTATAGCAAGTGTGATAAAAACAGGAAACGGTTTCTTTAGCAACGATGGACACTCACTTTACAACTCAAAGAGATGCTAAAATAATTAATAACATATAAAAGTATTTCTTAATATCACATTATTATCCAGAATGACTCAATAGTATCTGAATGCAGCCTTTATAATACAAGCTGAGACTGCTTCTCTCAGCGATGCAATGTCAGACACAATGCACTCAAGGAAGCTAGTGACATCACTGTGAGGGGTAGGGTTAGGGGTGGGGTTAGGTGAGCCCATTCAAAAGCATTGCATGCAGGTGGCCAGGTCTGCAGCCACACCCCTCTCCAATGACTTAACGCTTATGGGATCTTCTCTGATTGCCAAAACACATGTCAGTGTAACATTTTGTGTTAACTGCAGGATTTTTTAAGCTGTCTGTAAGATATTAGATATTCTTCTAGTTATTACATTTTTATTAATATTGATAATATAATATTTTATAAATATTAATTTTATTCTTTTAATCAGACGCTCTGGAGTTTGTGTTTGTGATTTCCTCTTCTTTCTGTTCATCATCACACTTCAAAACTGAAACCTCTTGCTCCATCTAGTGGACAATATAAATTTTCATTGAAATAAACTTAGTATGGTTTTATTTATTGCTAAAATTATAGATGGCTTTTACATTTTAATCATACTTCAACATTAAAGATAGCATTTTGAAAAATATTTTACATAAATATAATCCTTATTCTTTCACATACTGTAAGAACGGATGCAGCCATTGGAACCTAATACTAGTGTTCTCATTTACTTCCAGTAATTTTAACAGTGAACATCAGCATCGTATGCTGCTCATTGTTGCAAACTGGTATTTCTTTAACACATTGTTTTTATAATTGGTATGTATATTCTAAACAACACTTGTTTTAGAGCGAGTAGTTTATTTAGTAGTTTGTTTATTGCCATTTGTTATTCCTAGTTATTTACTGATAGACAAGCGGAAGTCCTAAAATAATCGGTTGAAAAAGTACTTACCTTCACATTGCAGAATACGGTCAACACATCACTCTGATTTCCATGATTCCTGTCTGGAATGTAAGAGTAAGCTTGGATGATTTAGCTATTATCAATGATTATATTTTATTATTTTAATTTTTAGTAATCACAAAGCCTCAATTTCATTAGTATGTTTTCATGATCAAAGTCAGGGATATAAAAGTGAGGATGCAGATTTTGACTCAGCTCAGTTTGTTGTTAAGCTGTCATCAGTGGTGCTGAAGTCTGATTGGCAGCTGCTGTCCATGGTGCTGAATCTTTTAAAGTGACAGGAGCACTAAATCATGCAGAGTACAGCTGATGGAGGACTGACATCAAGTACCACAGACACTGTAGACTGAACACCGATGCTCAGATTAGAAAACAGTTGAGTTTTTAATTAACAGACACTTGTAGGAGAGCCCATGAGCCACCCGGACTCCAATACCCATAACTCTTTGCACAGCTTACTCAAACCAGATTTCTCTTGTGGATTTATCATTATTATTGTTGTTTGCCTGTTTTAATCTTTATGTTTCGATCATCTTTATTTCAAGAGTTCACACATAGATATTGCTTGATTCTATTAGCAGGTTTGGCATGCTGTCCCAGGAGAGAACCATGAGCTGGCTGATAATTGAGCCCAGGGCTCCTGCCTGGTCAGTAAGCATGTAAGGGGGTCCAAGATCAGATCTTGAGAGCTCCCCTTGGTAAAAGGAGGAAAAGGAGGAGATGGAGTGGAAGGGGGGATTTTTCCAAAACAAAGATAAGGCAGTAGGGTAAAATCAGACAATTTATAGTAGGATTGAATGGATGTCTATGGGAAGAAAAGTGTAGTTTGACCACAGCGTTGGTGTGTAAGAATTCACTCATAATGAATTGCATTTGGATCCTCAGGTTTAATCAAATGTAAACCATGTATTTAATTTAATCAGTAAAGTTTTATCGAATGTATCCTTAGCAACATCATTACAACTGGAGCTGCGTCCCAAATGGCACACTATGCACTTATGCACTATTCACGTACAAACTCAATAGCATAGTATATGTATGTAGTGGCGTCCCAAATAGAACACTATCTTACTAAGCGGAAGTTTCCCTGATGATGTGTGACGGTTGCTAAATTAGTGAAATAAATGACCAAACTATCAAATAATACCTGCCATGAGTATAACCACATTCACCATTAGGAGGCGCTATAATCACTCTCGTAGGAGAATTTTGCTTCTGTCAAAATAAATAAAGTAATTCAACACGAGCGCCTGATAGCTCCGCCCCTTCCTATACATGTGCAAAGCAGTGGCTGTTGAGTGCATGAAGTGTCCATCGTTCATTGCACCGGCTGAATGAGTGCATCATCCGGGTAATTAAAGTGCACTTATTATTTTTTGATTTTTCAGTTTGTGGTACACTATTTATACTACAAAATGATGTGGAATAGTGCATAAGTGTGCGATTTGGGACGCACCTACAGTCACATAACATGCTTTCAACACTGCTGCTGTTTCCTATTGCCCAGTCAGTCCTGTCCCAAACTGCTCCAAAAAGTGTTGTGAAAACTTTAGATTGATCTATAATCCATGTATTATCTCAAAGGTTTAATGAATATTTATTTATGAACAAGGTGTATTTATGTCCTACAGCAATCTTGTGACAAAGTACAATTTAAAAGGAAAAGACAATTTTTGGAAATGCCTCCAAATACGAAACTGTGTCTCCACAAAAATCCAACGCACAGATGGAAATCATATCCTAGACTTTTTAACACTGCCTCATCTCCAACAAAAGGCCTCTGTTTTCTACAGGATGACCAATCACGTGCTCGGCAATGACTGCATACACCTAAAGACAATTTGGGAAAAGGACCTCCAGAATGCTATAGGGGATGAGGAATGGAAAAGTATTTTGTCAAACACTGGTAAATACGTAACAGAAGCGAGAGGACAATTTACTCTGTATAAAATTGTGCACAGGTTTTACTTCACACCTGTCCGACTCAATAGAATGGGTTTGGCAAATAATAAAGTTTGTTGGAAATGCCAAAAAGAGAGAGGCACATTTATTCATTGCATTTGGGACTGTTCACTAGAGCCTTTTTGGCACCAAACCCTAAATATTTTGAGTAAATGACTTGGAACATTAATATCACTGTCACCAAGGTTATGCTTACTGGGAGATAGGGAACAGATGCCAAATACTACAAAAGGAGAGTTCATGAGGGGATCTCAGTGACAGCTAGAGTCTTCTTAAAATGCTGGAAAACTCCCAAAATTCCAGAGTTAAAAGAGTGGGCCAATATAATGACTAAAACAGCCTCGTATGAACGTTTACTTTACAAATGACATAATAAGGACAAAGCAAGGGTCCCTGTATGTATCCCAGTATGGGAAGGCTTTTGGTCTTATGTGACAATGCCTTGTAATACAATGTAAAACTACTCACCAGGTTTTCCTAATAATATTGTACTTCTGTCCTAGTAACCACTGTATTCATTCTGGCTTTACATGTAGTAGGCCACAAGTGATCATTTGTAATATTTGTTTGTATTAATTTTTCATGAACCAGAAGAAAACAATAAAAAGTTGAATATAAAAAAAAATATTTATTTACTCATTTTTTTACTGTTTAAATAAACGATAGTAGACATTTAATTTCAGAGATAATTTTAGTCAAAGTTAAAGGAGGTCATTAATAACATGGCAGAAATGTTCATCTTAATGTAATCATTGATCAGTTAAAGGTTAGTGTGAGTGCTTCTATGGCGGGGGTGGGGGTGGGGGGGGGGATTCATGGCTATTTAACTCTGACCTCCTAAACTCTTTTTAACACCTACGTCAGATCTGTCTGGGTCTGTTTAGAGAGCCTGTCTAAAAAATTACTTTCACTTCCTCTTTTTCACTCTCTCTCTCTCTCTTAGAGGAAATGAGCATCTCTCTGTCATGTTCATCTCTTCATGTTCAACCAGGAAGGAAAGAGTCAAAGCTGATCTGAAGACGAGAGTTTGAGGACAGCTGAATCTACTAATGACAGAAGATCAGTGAATAAGAGAGAAGAATGAAGATCATCTGGACTTTCACTCTGCTCATGATTCCTGGTAAGAGTCTGATCACATCCTGATCCAACAATCACACCACTGATAAACCAAACATGGGTTAAATATTATGACCAGACTTATTTATCATCAACTGATATGGTGAAACGACCTTGAAAAACACATTGAAATGATTATATTAGTGTTGTTATAGATGTTGGTTTGTTGTAGGTGTGGTGAGCTCCATGAGTGTGATCGGATATTCAGGAGGCGGAGTCATGATCACATGCAAATATGACAAAGGATTTGAGACATATCCAAAGTATTTTTGTAAAGAACAGTGGATATCACCATGCTCTGAGCTCATCAGGACTGAGATTAATAGTGAAGAGAAATGGGTTCAGTCTGGAAGATTCTCTCTGATTGATAACAAAACAGCATCAGGTTTAACTGTGACCATCAGAGATCTGACAGAACAGGATTCTGGGACTTATTACTGTGGAGTTGAAATATATGGACTTGATCCCGGCACTAAAGTGAATCTAGAGGTCATAACAGGTAAGTAAATGAGAACTTCAAACTCATGAAGATCCACAACATCACCAAACTCAACACTGACTGACATTACTGTACACTTATTCAATCATAAAACTTTAGATCACGTCCCACAATTTGGATTATTAGTAAAACAAACTTTTTGCATACAGTTTTATGATAATAGTGTATCTGTACTGTATTCATGTGTACGTTAGGGGGAGCAAAATTAAAGAGCCCATATTAAACATGAAATAGGGTCATATCTTTGTTGTAAGGGTCTCTAACAACAGTCTAATATGCATGCAAGGTCAAAAAACACTTTCATGGTCTTATAATCTGCATTTATTTTTACCTAATTATCCCAGCGACTCCTGTATGAATCGTCCAGTGATTCATTTGTTCCCAAACCCCTCCTTACCGCGAAGCTAATCTGCGCTGATTGGACCGATGACAGTCTGCTGCGATTGGTTGACTCAGCCAGACTTTCAGCCAGAGACAGAGTGAATAGCCATCAGCTAATCAACAAAATAGAAGTAGTCACAGTTTATACACGCTCGATAGTGTAGGCGTGGAGTTTAGCTGCCAGTGGATGAATGTAAATACAGACGGTGGACTTGAAAATTCAGACGACTGACTATTTTATTGAGCAAAAACTCCCAAGAACTGGCGAGGAGATCTCCTAGCTTGTCACATTCTGCTCTTTTCACAGACACACACACACACACACACACACACACACACACACACATATTGCCCTCGTCCTCGCGCACGCATCCACACACACACACATGCACACACATATATATATTGCCCTCATTCTTGCGCACGCGTCCACACACACACACACACACACACACACACACACACATATGAACCTAATCCGGACGATAACGTGCACGCACGCACCCACACACACACACACATTACACTCCTCCACGGGAACGTAAACAAAGCAGCACGCGTCGCGTTTTTAACCTGGCTTTGCACGTGATATGAGAATATAGCCAGTTAACCTGGACAGTACACGCGGTTACAAGTAACAAATCACAGTTAAATACATTTGCAAGCTAGAGTAAACAAGGCAACAACTTTAATCACACGTACTTACACTTGAGAAATGGAGGAACAAACCGATGCATGTCCTGACATGTCCAGCCTTTACTGATCCTTCCTTTAACAAACGAAGTATTATTTGTAGCATGTAGTTTCCAGAAGTTTCCAACTGTACAGAGGTTTCATCTTTGGGTAGAGACTCGATAATATCCATCTGCAGTCTGACTTCAATCGACCGGCATGTTTGTGTGTGTGTGTGGGTTTCTGCGTCAGAGGGCGGGACCGCAGGTTTCAAATCTCCCGGGTTTGCGCGTGCACGTGAATAACTTGGTTTCTTAGTACGTCATGGCGAAACACCTAATGACTCGGTATCAAGGCGACTCGTTTGAAGCACTATGAGTCGACTCTTTTATAAATTAATCAACAGTTTTAAACACTGTACACTAACAGATTTAAGCCTTAGCTGGATACTTCACTTCACTTAGAGCTGTGTTACACACTACATGGAGGGGCATTTTCAAAAACCCATAATATGGGCTCTTTAACGTTTGGAGAAACAAGGGAGTAAATAAAACTTTATTTTCCATCGACTAATGTTGTATTTACCCTGTAACACACTGTACAACGTTTTTGCAGGATGGCCAGGATTAATCAATGTTCGATCAGTTGTTGATTACACTTTAAATGGATAAACTGTACGATATTGACATTGTTAATGTGCTTGGTTTTGAGGCACATTGACCAGATCTGTGTTCATTGAGTTTTTAATGTTAAAATCTGTGTTCAGCAGGTCCACGAATCGGGACAGTGAGAGGATATTCAGGAGGACATGTCATTATAAACTACAGCTATGCAATACAACACAAGAACAGTCAGAAACACGTCTGTAAAACTGGAGAAAATCTTTGTTTATCTCTGATAAGCATTAGTGGAGGAGCAGAATGGGAACACAGCGGCCGATTCTCCATTCATGATAACAGATCTGCAGGTCTCTTACGTGTGTTTATCAGAGAGCTGAATGTCCAGGATTCTGGAGAATATAGGATTATAGTCAGAGCTTCTGAAGACTACAGCTTCTTCTCTGAGTTTGATCTGGTCATCACAGACGGTGAGCCGCTTTCAGTCATTCCTGCATTTGTTGATGTGCTAGAAGTGCTGAAGATCTGCTTTAACTGTTGATCTGAATCTCCAGCAGCTGCTTGCTGTCAGAAGAGCATCAGTCTATCAAAAAATGTCACACTTGTCTTTTAGATCACTAGAACCTTATAGGTAGGTGGGTTTGATAAGGGTTGGAGCTAAACTTTGCAGGGCACCGTCAATCCAGTATCAAGGTTGCCTATTCCTGGGCAAGAGACTGCAGTATATTGGCCTATATGTATGAGCTCCAGTCATGTGTGAATATAGTTTAAACTTTCTGTCATCGTTTGGTTTCTCTACAGTGTTCAATTTCAGCGAGTTGTTTCTTCAGTTCAGAAGCTGCAGCAACTCAACATTAATAATCACTGTGAAACCACAGGCTTAAGTTTTGGAAACTCACAGCTTAGTTTTCCGAGCATTAGCAGACATGAATGTGTGAATGATGTCAAAAGCGCTTATTTTTACTATAAGAGGTCTAGTTCTCTGTGTAAGATTATTCTTGTGCTATTTTATATACAGATGCTTCAGAAACTACTTCTTCATCATCACCACCACCACCACCACCATCATCATCATCATCATCATCATTGGTGGAATCTCCACTGCAGAGAATGTGTGCTAGACACTGATGCATATTAAAGGAGTTTGAGATGTCCATGTGTTTAGAGCCCTAAACAGACACTGACCCTTATGTGAATGGAGCATTTAAAGTATATTAAACAGACGATGGCTGGAATATCAGAGGAAAAGTTTTCTGCTGATCAGTGTTATGGTCATCAGCTGGAATACCAACCTTACACAGCTAAATGTACACTCCACCAGCCATTCACATGGACTACACATCCCATCATGCTTTGCGCTGACTCAGACTCTGACTACCTGCTACAGCTGATATCAATCTGGACACCAACACATGCACAGTTGCAGTTGCATTTACACTGATATCACTCACTATATAACAACCATACGCCATTCACATACTGTACACACCATTGCTCAGTCTTCTTCTACAGTTTAGTGTGTTATTACTAGTATCCTCCCTGTTTCTGGAGTTCTGTGTATTTATCTTGGACTATTTTTGTGTTTTATTGGTGGTGGGCAGAGCAAGGCTTTAATTTCCATTCTTTTACGCTACAACGTAATAACATAATGACAATCCTCCCATGTTGGGACTCAAGATATCAAAAATAAATAGTCAGAAATCATAATTTCAGTCAAATGAAACATCACCATGATCTGAAAAAATTCTAACAATAAGTTTTGCGAACCAAATGAAGTTTAATTCACTTACTATTTAAATTCCGTGACCATTGTTCGTTCCGAAATAAACTTGTGTTTCACCAGATCTTCTCATTTAAGCCCTCAGTTTAGCCACGCTGCAGCTGAAACACTGAAATAGTCAAAGGAAATGTGTCGAGGCTTTGAAACATTTCATAACGCATTTCTACAGTCACGCTTAGTGGTCAATTTAGGGTGAAACAACTTCAACAAAGTAACAGTTAAACAAATCGAGCAATTAAAATCCAAGTTGTATAATGCAGATATCAAGTGATTTAGTGAAGCGGTTAGTGTTGCTCACTGGCATGCAGACACCGTATGTCGGGTTTGAATTCAGGGGGAAACAACTACAGTCATTTAAAGTCTGGGTTTCTATTGCTCTGCTCTTATAATGTGTTTAGTTTTAACATTAGTCCTAAAATGAACATTATTAAAAGACATGGGCCCAGTTTCACAAACAGGGCTTAGATTAAGCCAGGACTAGGCCTTAGTTAAATTAGGCTATATAAGCCACATTTATAAAAATGGCCTCAGAAAAATATACTACTGGTGTGCACCTGGTGATAAAATACGACACTGACATATTTTAAGACATCTCACCGCAAGTTATTTTGAGTTCATACAGCTCAAACATGCAATTTAATCTTGACTAGCCTTAAACCTTGTTTGTGAAACCGGGGGATGAAGTCACAATTTTTGAATTGATGTGCAATCTGGGGTTTGAACTCCGCAGCACAGTTGCACGATATACTGCCACACAATCCACTATGCTATGTGTAAGTTAGTTTAGTAACTGTATTTTGATGGTCCATTTGAGTATTAGTAGACTGTCTGCTTAATATCTGCTGATTCTGCTCCTTCAACAGACATTTAACTGACTATAAGAAACTTTACAAGAACATGTCAACTAACGCTAACCCCAACCCTAACAGTCTACTTTTAATGTAATGAGAATTAGTTGGCATGTAGACGCAATGTAACTTATATTTAACAAGCGGATCATCAAAGCAAAGTGTGACCTTTATTTGTTTATGTTTGACCCTGTCAATCAAACGCAGATGCTTTATATCACTTTAGTCACGTGACCTGGATGTTTTAAAACTCTTCAGAGCAGCATATTAAAACATCTACACTTGGGGATCTTAACATCATGTTGAAACATCAGTTAGCCTATAAATTTTATTGAGTGTTTTTTGCCTGCCCTGACCGTCGCCTGCTTATTGGATTAGCTCTTTTATTGCTGTTTGCTCCTGTTTAACCTTGCTTGTATGTCTTGGAGGGCCGGTGTCCTGCAGTTAATTGTTCTAACACTAATCAAACACACCTGAACATGCGATTTAGTTGCTTCAAGCTCACTAGAAATCTATTGGCAGGTGTTTGATTGGGGTTGGAGCAACACTCTGCAGGAGACCGGACCTCCAGGACCAAGATTGCCCTGCCTAATACTCCATTGATCATTCAATCATCATAAAGATGCGGTCACACTATAGTTTGAGCATGCAAACTTCTGTTGTATGGTGCTGCAAAAGTGGGCGGGATTAAACAATATGATTAGACATTTTAAAAAACAAGCAATTGTTTTACATCTGTCTAGAGAGGTCATATTTTGATCTATGATTGGTCTCATGCAGTCACATGATGCAATTTCGCAGGTCAGAGTTCACCAAGCTTGACCTTTCCAATGCAGCGAACTGCAAAACTTGCTGCACGAGCTCGCGTTTCCGATCTGACGCATTCGCGTGCGTATGAATAAAAGCCTGTGGTGAGGAAAGTCCAGTGTGACCGCAGCATGTTGTTCTGACTGATGCCTGTTGTTGTTGTTTTGCTTTCCATGACTTGTCAGTTTTGCATTTAAGACTTTTCTGTACAGGTCCTTTGAAACTTGGTTGTGAAATTTAAATGTGAAAAAGCAAATTATGAATAAAAACCTCTTAAAAACTCTCTAGCGTTCAGGTTTAATCAAAGGTAAACCATGTATTTAATTTAAGCAGTAAAGTTTTATCGAATGTATCCTTAGCAACATCATTACAACTGGAGCTGCGTCCCAAATGGCACACTATGCACTTATGCACTATTCACGTACACACTCAGCAGCATAGTATATGTATGTAGTGGCGTCCCAAATGAAACACTATCTTACTAAGCGGAAGTTTCCCTGATGATGTGTGATGGTTGCTAAATTAATGAAATAAATGACCAAACTATCAAATAATACCTGCCATGAGTATAATCACATTCACCATCAGGAGGCGCTATAATCACTCTCGTAGGAGAATTTTGCTTCTGTCAAAATAAATAAAGTAATTCAACACGAGCGCCTGATAGCTCCGCCCCTTCCGCTATGTGTGCAAAGCAGTGGCTGTTGAGTGCATGAAGTGTCCATCGTCCATTTCACCGGCTGAATGAGTGCAGCATCCGGGTAATTAAAGTGCACTTATTATTTTTAGAGTTTTCAGTTTGTGGTACACTATTTATACTACAAAATGGCGTGGAATAGTGCATAAGTGTGCGATTTGGGACGCACCTACAGTCACAAAACATGCTTTCAACAATGCTGTTGTTTCCTATTGCCCAGTCAGTCCTGTCCCAAACTGCTCCAAAAAGTGTTGTGAAAACTTTAGATTAATCTATAATCCATGTATTATCTCAAAGGTTTAATAAATATTTATTTATTTGCTCATTTTTTTACTGCTAAAATAGACGATAGTAGACATTCAATTTCAGAGATAATTTTAGTCAAAGTTAAAGGAGGTCATTAATAACATGGCAGAAAAATTCATCTTAATGTATTGTGTGAGTGCTTCTATGGCGGGGGTGGGGGGGATTCATGGCTATTTAACTCTGACCTCCTAAACTCTTTCACACCTACGTCAGATCTGTCTGGGTCTGTTTAGAGAGCCTGTCTAAAAAAATACTTGCACTTCCTCTTTTTCAGTCTCTCTCTCTCTCTTAGAGGAAATGAGCATCTCTCTCTCATTTTCATCTCTTCATATTCAACCAGGAAGGAAAGAGTCAAAGCTGATCTGAACAGGAGAGTTTGAGGAGAGCCGAATCTACTAATGACAGAAGATCAGTGAATAAGAGAGAAGAATGAAGATCATCTGGACTTTCACTCTGCTCATGATTCCTGGTAAGAGTCTGAACACATCCTGATCCAACAATCACATCACTGATAAACCAAACATGGGTTAAATATTATGACCAGACTTATTTATCATCAACTGATATGGTGAAACGACCTTGAAAAACACATTGAAATGATTATATTAGTGTTGTTATAGATGTTGGTTTGTTGTAGGTGTGGTGAGCTCCATGAGTGTCATCGGATATTCAGGAGGCGGAGTCATGATCACATGCAAATATGACAGAGGATTTGAGACATATCCAAAGTATTTTTGTAAAGAACAGTGGATATCACCATGCTCTGAGCTCATCAGGACTGAGATTAATAGTGAAGAGAAATGGGTTCAGTCTAGAAGATTCTCTCTGATTGATAACACAACAGCAGCATTTTTAACTGTGACCATCAGAGATCTGACAGAACAGGATTCTGGGACTTATTACTGTGGGGTTGAAACATATGGACCTGATCTCGGCACTAAAGTGAATCTAGAGGTCATAACAGGTGAGCAACTGAGAGCCTCAAACTCATGAAGATCCACAACATCACCAAACTCAACACTGACTGACATTACTGTACACATATTTAATCATAAAACTTTAGATCCCGTCCCACAATTTGGATTATTAGTAAAGCAAACTTATTGCATACAGTTTTATAATAATAGTGTATCTATACTGTATTCATGTGTACATTAGGGGGAGCAAGATTAAAAGTTTGGATAAACAAGGGGGTAAATAAAACTTTATTTTCCATCCACTAATGTTGTATTTACCCTGTAACACAGTGTACAACGTTTTTGCAGGATGGCCAGGATTAATCAATGTTCGATCAGTTGTTGATTACACTTTAAATTGATAAACTGTACAATATTGCCATTGTTAATGTGCTTGGTTTTAAGGCACATTGACCAGATCTGTGTTCATTGAGTTTTAAATGTCAAAATCTGTGTTCAGCAGGTCCACGAATCGGGACAGTGAGAGGATATTCAGGAGGACATGTCATTATAAACTCCAGCTATGAGATACAACACAAGAACAGTCAGAAACACGTCTGTAAAACTGGAGAAAATCATTGTTTATCTCTGATCAACATTAATGCAGCAGCAGAATGGAAAGACAGCGGTCGATTCTCCATTCATGATGACAGATCTGCAGATCTCTTGCGTGTGTTTATCAGAGAGCTGAATGTCCAGGATTCTGGAGAATATAGGATTATAGTCAGAGAATCTGAAGACTACAGCTTCTTCTCTGAGTTTGAGCTGGTCGTCACAGACGGTGAGCCGCTTTCAGTCATTCCTGCATTTGTTGATGTGCTAGATGTGCTGAAGATCTGGTTGTGATGTGTACAAATATGGATGTTGGTTCTTAAAGGAAAACCTCATAATAATGTGATTGCGTTTAGTTTTGTGTTCTTGTGGCTCAGTTGTAACTCTTTCATGAGCTGATACTGGGCCGCAACTCTCTGCATTATATGCAGTCAAATACTTTGATCATATCTGATATCTGTGTTTGTTTTACAGTAGTGTGTTGCTTAACTGTGGAATGTTTATACACTGTAAAAGTTAAAGGTTCCTGGAGGCACCTTTTGGGGTTTTTCAGCTTGCCACACTGGCCCTCTTTAGGGCCTCTAGGGACACTATCAAAAGGGGTGGTTCCCTAAGGAACTTCAAGGGTTCCTGGAAAAAACCCTCTTATTAAAAATGACCAGGAACCATTTTATAAGTTTACAGATTTTACAGTAACTTTTTTGGGAATTTGAGTTCCTCTAACTCAACGATCGCCTCACAGCAAGAAGTTTGCTAGTTCGAGTCCCGGATGGGTCAGTTGGCATTTCTGTGTGGAGTTTGCATATTCTCCCCGTGTTTCGTGGGTTTCCTCCAGGTGCTCCATTTTCCCCCACAGTCTAAAGACATGCGCTATACAGTGTGAAATGAATAAGCTAAATTAGCTATAGTGTATGTGTGGGAATGCAAGAGTGTATGGGTTATCCCATGATTGGGTTATGGCTGTAGGGGCATCCGCTGCGTAAAAGATGTGCTGGATAAGTTTAGCTGTGGCAACCTCTGATTATTAAAGAGACTAAGCTGAAAAAGAAAATGATTTTCAAAGTGCTCCGAGGTCTCAATGTAAAGTAACAGCGACTCCAGAACCTCAGTATTAGAAAGACGTGCTTGAAGGGTCCCAATTACACCAAAAGGATCCGGCAAGTACTACAAAGACTGACAGTGGTTTCGCCAGGAATCTCTTTATGAGAGAAAGAGTTTTAAAGCACTTAAAATATATTTTGAAGTTCCTTGGGTACTCAACAGCAGGCACGTGCACACATAGGGCTCAACCTGTGTAGTGCACATGTCCTTTTTAGTCATGGATAGAAAGTGCCCTTCCAAAATTATCAAAAGTGCCCCCATGACGCAACACACCCTCCGTCCCGCCCTTCAGTAGGCTTGCGACAACACCGCTCTTGAGTAGGCGCGCTCAAACCCTACACCCCCTACCCCCCGCTTTACACGCGCGACAACACAGCTGATCAGAACGCGCATGACAGCACCGGTCGTCAGTACGCGCGCGACAACAACAACAAGAACTGGCCCCATCCTCTACCCCCTAAACCCCCCCCCCCCGCTCTTCGAATAATTGATCATGCACGTGCCCTTGGGATGGTCTCTGCACGGGCCTGCTCAACAGAGTATTTGAAGCACCTTTACCTTTTACCTTGTATAGATTAATATGCAGGGTTATTTCTAGCACGCCAGTGTGTTTGACAAAGCAAAAAATATAAAAAAAACAAGGCAGTGTCCCCACAACTGCCTTTAAACTTGCATATCCTCTTTTGTTTAACTTGTTTGTACAGATGAATGTTTTAATTCTCTTAATAAAGGATTTGTTTTTTTTATGCAAATTAGTATGTGGTCTCTTTGTCCTGGAGGGCCGGTGTCCCGCATAGTTAAGCTCCAACTTTCTTCAACACACCTACCTGTATGTTTCTAGTACACCTAGAAACAGCCTGACTAGTTGGTCCAGGTGTGTTTTATGGGGGTTGGAGCTAAAAAAAATCCAGGACACCAGCCCTACAGGACCGAGTTTGGATACCCCTAAACTAGATCAACAGCGTATAAAGGATATGGATGTAGTTTTGTTGGTCTACAGCAGTGTTTGAATGCAGACACTGAATGTCTGCGCATATTCTGAGAGTGTGTGGGATCATTTGTAATTTCTGTAGTGTTTAGTGTTGCATCATTTGTGTGTTCATGTGCACGCAGTGTTTCTTAAAAAAATTCACCCCAAAAATATTCTTTATTGAATACTTTTCAATTGTCCAAACCTATTTGTGTTTCGTTTTCAGTTGAACAAAAAATAAATAAATGATATATACAGTTAAAGTCAGAGTTAATAGCCCCCTTTGTAGTTTTTTTTTTTTCTTTTTTAAATATTTCTCAAATGATGTTTAACAGAGCAAGGGAATTTACACAGTATGTCTGATAATATTATTTATTCTGGAGAAAGTCTTATTTGTTTTATTTCGGCTAGAATAAGAGCAGTTTTTAATTGTTTAAAACAAAAAAAAATAACATTTTAAGGTAAATATTATTAGCCCCCTTAAGCTATATTTGTTTTTGATAGTCTTCAGAACAAACCATCGTTATACAATAACTTGCCTAATTACCCTAATCTGCCTAGTTAACCTAATTAACCTAGTTAAGCCTTTAAATGTCACTTTAAGCTGTATAGAAGTGTCTTGAAGAATATCTAGTCTAATATTATTTACTGTCATCATGACAAAGATCAAATAAATCAGTTATTAGAGATGAGTTATTAAAACTATTATGATTAGAAATGTGATGGAGAAATCTGCTCTCTGTTGTTGGAATATCAAGCCAACTCCATGCGTGTTCAATAAGAAAAGGTCTGAAGAGGGTTTTCTTCAATGCCAAAAATATTAGTAATTTATTAGATACAACTGAATAATTTGATGACAGAGCTCTGGGTTACGTTACCCCAATGCTATACAAGAATTACATTCAAGAAGTTCACAACTAACATACATTTCCTGACTCCAGCATATATACACAACTGATATTAACAGGTGGAGTTTTGGTTTAACGTCACTTATCAGTCGTTCTGCAGTCCCTTGGCTCTTTGTAACCCCTAGACATACTTCCTCTTTCTGCAACGCTTCTCTGCATACCAGAACTGAACAATTACTTGCATCTTTAATATATTTCACAACTTCTACAAAGATCATGCTCCGTGTGACATGTCCAGACAGCAGTCTGGAACAAACCTAAATTCATTCTTATTCTGCTTTTTCACTTGTCAGCAGTTCTTCTAAAAAGTATGCAGCACAGTAAAAAAGAGGAAGTGTGTCTGGTCAATATGTAATGTAATACAAAAGAGAAAGGTTGATTAATCTGTTGTTAGTCCAAACATTTTCTAATAAAAGATAAAGACACAAAAGTAATAAAAATAAATTCTTTTTTCCCCACAATTTCCCCCTTTTCTGCTCCTCTCGAGAGCAGACAACAACAAAAACAGATAATCAAATCCCCACACCGTAAAACACAAATTGGGGGAAAAGTAAACAGGGGGAAAATAATTTAGGGGGGCTAATAAATCTGACTAAAAGACTTCAACTGTATATATATATATATATATATATATATATATATATATATATATATATATATATATATATATATATATATATATATATATATATATATACATATGAAGACTTGCTTGTTGATGATAATAGACCATTTTTGCCGTTTTGGTACTCTGAACACACTCTCGCTGATTTACACAGCCTGTAAGTTAGAGTTTCTCTCACAAAATCAATGATGAGCAGAACCAGACTAGACTAATTCAGCATGCATTGTTTTAGCAGGGTATGATTCGCAGTTTGAATACGTAATATTTAGCATCATATTAGGTACGTTAAGGTAAATGCTCCTGTGTGTGTTTGTGTGGCGAAAAAACAAAATATTTTTTAGTAAAACTACTGTTTTTTTGTGTATTTGTTTTAGATGTTCCAAACATTACATCATCATCATCATCATTACCATCATCATCATACATTTCAACATTACAAACTCCACTGAGCACAACTGTTTCAGAAAATTCTACCCTCACATCACAGTTCAACACCATAACAGGTACTCATGTGCTGAATAAATCATGCATCTGATATTTGGCTCAAAGTGGTTCTGATTCTTAAATCTCCTGTTTCCAGAATCTTCTCTGATCATCCCTCTGGTTCTGGTTCTTCTGCTTCTGATCATCGCTGCTCTCTTATTACTGTTTCTCTATAAGAAGCACCAAACTAAAGGTAAACCTCCTGCTTCTCTCCTACAGATGCAGAAACTCTCTGTTCACAGAGTTTACAACTCAGATTAGATTATATCGCCATCTAAAGGCTGCGACAAGACATGAGGAACATGCAGATACTTCATTACACACAACAGATCAGTGTTGAAATGAGATATACTGTCATTAAAGACTTGTTTTCAGCAGGTGGTGACTCCACATCTCAGACTGCACATGGAAATACTGAAGCGGTGAGTTACTGTCACTGCAGGAAACCTTTATTTCTGATCATAATGAGAATTAAGTGTATTACTTTCCATCCTGAAGATCATCACAGCTCTAAATCATGTCTCTGTTCCTCCTCAGGTTTCTAATATTGGTTGTGATTATGAGGAGATTAAAGACACTCACAAGCAATTACCCAGAAGCCCCTCTGAGTCTTCTAGCGCTGTTTACGCCACTGCTCAATTACCCACAAACCCCTCTGATTCCTGTATTTACTCAACAGTTCAGGAAGCCTCTGGTGACTCTCAGATCTGCATCTCATCTGCTGAAGATATGAATTACTCTGTGGTGAATTTCCACAAGACACCAGACTGTCCTGACAGTGTCAGTTTGAGGAATCATCAGGAGTGTTGTGAATATTACAGTGAATGTGCTGCTGTCAATCCTCATCTCACTGCTTGAAGAGACTCAGCAGAGAGTGTGAATTAATTTTAACCCACAGTGTGATGCTTCAGTGATGCTCCATTGCTGTATATTTCAACTTTCAGACTGTTTGAATTTAGTCATGGAAGTTTCTGTTAGTTTGATTTGAGGAGATGGAATGGAGAATCTGAATTATCATTTTTTTTTGTGTGTGTGTGTGTGTGTGTGTGTGTGTGTGTGTGTGTGTGTGTGTGTGTGTGTGTGTGTGTGTGATGCATCAGTGATGCTTATTAACAGTTTATTTTAAACTAACTTTATTAATATTTATCATTATAGCATTTACTAACTTATCAATGTAATATTTTGTAATGTCCACCAGAGGGTGATGTTTGTGTGAGAGAGAGTCTTGAGTAAAAGAGCACATGAGCATCTGTGTTTGGAAAACGCGTCCCCAGAGCCTGTCTGCTTTCAGTTTGAATCTGTGATTCTTGATGAAGAGTTTTACTTCATCATTTATTGGATTTCAGTACATTGATAAAAGACTATCTTCTCGCTATGGATGAGAAATGCCACAGGTCTGCATCAAACATGAGTGGAGTTCCCAGATTGCAGTGGGATCCTGTGCTTCAGGATAAACGCACACAAGATAAACAAGTACTGTGCTCTTTATTCTTCTTTTAAGTGCTGGCTACTTGTGCTTAAGCTTCTAATGAGTGTGACTGTTTTCAGCAATAGAGAACATGGAATTGAGGCCCGAGAAATGAGTTTTTAATTGATAAGTGAAGAGGTTTGAATCTGGAGCTATGATGCATTGATCTTTTGTTGTACTGTTTGAATTTAATCCTTTGAACTGTCTTGGTCTTGGAACTTCAATTAATTTTTGGAACTTTTGGGCTGTTTTAATACAATCATTGGTTACAAATGAGTCTTGGGAAGTTTGCACTGTTTGAATTTAAGTAATGATTGCTTGATTGTTTAAAACAAGTACATTTTATTGAACTTATTTTTATGTAACCATACATTAGGCTGGTTGTAATTCTTGTAAAACTTTTACTTAAAGGATGGTTTTCCAAAATCGAAATGATTGCTGTTAATTTGCCCGTCTTCTGCTCATCAATGCTGTACGTGACTTTGCATTTAAACAAGACCTTATGGCTCGATTCCACTGACTGGTACAGTACGGTACGGTTCGGGTCGGTACAGGTCACCTTTATCAGGCTTACGTTTCCACCACCAAGGGTACCCTTTTGGTGGGCATGGTGTATGACAAAGTTTCAGCCGACGTCATTTTCGCTCGAAAATGTCTACAATAAAGCTGCACAGGTCGTTCACATATCAAATGAAAAGCACTTCTCACAAAACAGATGCTTTATACACATACTTGTGTATAAATGTTCATTACCAGCTTTTCTATAAACAGGAGTTGATTATAACTGCAGATCAATGACGGTGCAAAATAGCCTACTGTAACGTCTGTAATTATATTAGATAAATAAATGAACATATATGAACACATACAGACCCTTATAGTCTCCGATATGTTACCAACTACAGAAGAACTACACAAAGCAGACATTTCGTCGTTAATTAAGTTAAAAAAAACACAAAGTATAGCCTACAGTCAGTGAAAACCTCTCATCTGTGTCTGTAATCTTCAGCAGCACATGAAGCCTCTGTTAGACAGTCACTCCATCATTCCCAGTTCATATTAGTCCAAAAGGTGTTAATAAAGATTAAAACAAGGCTTCGCCTTTATTTCCGCGCTCCACTCTCGCGTTTGTCCTTTTCTTTCTGAATGTGTCACTCTCGTTTGTCAGCTTCTCACAGGATCAGGTTTCCAAAAGTTTGTCAATAATCAAGTGCATGTTATTATTATCAGATCAAGAAGTTTGTTATTTCAGATAGAGATGCGCGGCGAAAGCAAGAAAGAAAGCGAAACCACTCGGGGTTCAGACTGGCTTGTAAAAAACTAAGCCGCACAGGGTAAATCCGCTCTTCTCCGTGGCTTTGTGGCTGTTTATCATGACGACGACAGGGTTTGTTTGCAGGATCGACCATGGCTGCAAATGTATTTATAATTCCGCTGTAATCTCTCGCTGTGTATTTCAAACATGGCGGGTCCTTTGTTTACATTCTGGCTTGTTGCGTCTACGAATGACGTATCTCTGTAAACCAATAGCGTTCAGCTGCGCGTGTAGCTCTACCTGTTGGGACCCTTTCTGCAGTTTGGGACCCTTTTGAAAGGGTCCCGAAAAAGTGGTATGGTACGGTTTGGTTCGGTACGCCTTTTGACAGTGGAAACGGCCATAAAAGCGTACCAAACCGTACCGTACCGTACCACTCAGTGGAAACAGGCCATTAGTTACAGTGAGCACTGAAGATTGCACTGTGCTGAAATGTCAGCTGGATCTCATTTGATTTAACTCATTTGTATTTTTCAGCTTGTAAAGTAAGTTTGTGAATGCTTTCTTGGTCTATATTGGATTCAGTTTGCGGCTAGCCATTCTTTTTTTATACAATTTATAATTTATGTGTGCGTGGAGCTCTTTTAATGATTTATCATGCAGCTGAATTACACTGATGCATGCTAAACAAATAGTGAGAGAAAACACCACATCCCGAATAACCTCCCACAACTTCTTCCGTCCTCATATTTTACAGGAAAGCCTAAATGCTTTCATGCATGTGATTTGAATAAGGCGATCTTTCTGCAATCGTTAAAAATGTAGGATTAATCTACAAGTAAAAAAAAAAAAATGTATAAATCCGAGGGTCACGTGTTTTGAACAGTGGCTTGTGATCTGTACATAACGAATCGACCATGATCTATTACACCCATGATCCATTAGCCCTGGCACAAAGTATATAGGTGTTCAGTGAAGTGTAGTAAGTGTATGTGTTGTTCTTGGGTGGTTAGCATCATCTCTTCACATCAAGAATGAATTGGATTGAATTGAATTGGATCAGGAATGAAGCAGAACTCTGCGGGAAGGTAGATCTCCAGGAACAGGTAGATCTCCCTCCTTTAAACAAGAAGCACCCCTGGTTTAAAAGTATCCAGATCATTTTTTGATCAGTTTTTTCCCCAAGTACAGTCCAGCTGCTCCAGCTATGAACAGTCCCCCTCCGGCCAACATTATCGCCGGGGCTAGCACTAGCTCTGTCACACCCAGCACCACACCTCCGGTCACCATCGCCGCTGCTCCCACCGGCCCCACTCCCAATGCTACTTTATGCAGAGTTTCCTTGACTTTCTCCAAATACACATCTCTCTCTATTATTTTCTGAAACCTCTCATTCGTGTAGTACTGCCATCTGTTTCCCTCTGCCGTTTTCTCGATCTTCTCCAGTAGTGCGCTTACCTGAGTGCAGTTGTCAGAGTCTTGATTGTTAAACAAGTGATATCTGCTACTAAAACTCTCTGCAAACGCATGAAAATCAGGACTGTCTTCATTGTTTTTGTTGATCAATTTCTCCAAATCCCCATGAGTGAACAGTACGATGGAGTAATGTGCAGCATCTTCTCCGATGTTCTCCTGAAGCCAGTTCATGATGTTTTTCTCTTCCTCTATGAATCTTGAATTGACTTTGATGACCAGCAGGAACACGTGAGGACCTGGAGCTGACATGACGACCAACTTCTGGATTTCTTTTTTCGTCGTCTTCTGAGACGCATCAGTCAGTCCCGGAGTGTCGATTATGGTGATGCTCTTTCCACACACGTGCGCTTCATGGAGCTCACTGGTTTCTGTGTTTGGGGGATTTTTCCACTCAAAACACTCCTTGTTTACGATGGTTTCCAGAACACTGGTCTTTCCTGATCCAGTTTTACCCAGCAGTACGATCCTTGGCTTTCCAGACCCTACAATTAAAATGTAAAAACAAATCAAAGATGGTTTTAATTCAGATGTTAAAGTACAATGCCTGACAGAAATCTTGTCGTGAATCCCAGTTGTAAGAGCAACCAATATTAACTTGACTTCTAGTTGATCATTTAAAGTATCAGAAGGTTTTCTGGTGAATCATCTGTTGGTCTGCATCTCAAACAATCACAAATACTGTAGAAGACCTCCTGGAACCCACGTGGAGCCAAGATTCTCACATAAATCAGTCAAGTTTGGTGAAGGAGAATGTTTTGAGAGTAGTATGTCTCAAAGCTTGCAAACTCTTCTCAAAAGAATGTCTTTTTTCTAGACAAAACACTACATATTTTTAGAACGTATATAGGTAGGCAAATTGGGAGAGACACTGCTCACTGCAGAGCCAATCGAGCAGAGCAAAGCTCCAGCGAGGGAGAGCTTGAGCTCTTGCTCCTCCTCCTAGAAGGTGTTTTAATGTGTACACCCACCCCTTACCCCCAACCCTCAGTGACATCACTCGAAGAAGAAGTGCAAGAAAGCAGGAGCAAGAGTTCAAGCTCCCCCTCGCTGGAGCTCAGCTCTGCCCAAATGGCTCTGCAGTGAGCACCACTTGAATCGGGATGCAACAAAACTCACTTACAAAACTGTCCTCTGTTGAGTATTTTTCTCTGCGCTTCCTGAAACATCTCATCTGTATAGTATTGACCTCCATTTTCCTCCACCAACTTCTCAATCTTCTCCATCAGTTTGTTGACCTGTGTTCGATCACTGGTATCTTCATTATGGAATGCGTGAACTCTGCCTCCACACTCGTCAACTAGAGCCTGGAGTTCATCACTTTCCCTAATATAAGCAGCTAATGTTTTCCTCTTGAGCTGATCGGCATGAGTGAACAGAACGATAGTGTGACGAGGAGCTTTTTCTCCAAAGTTCTCCTGAATCCACTTCACCGCGCTCTTCTCTTCATCTGTGAATCTCACGCCCAGTCTGGCCACCAGCAGAAACACATGTGGACCCGGGAGACACTTATAGACGCACTTCACGATTTCGTCCTTCATCTTCTGTTTGCTCATCGTCGTATCGAACAGACCCGGAGTGTCGACGACTGAGATGATCCGCTCCCCAATCTTCAGCTTTCCACTCTCGCAGGTTTTAGTCACTGAAACTGCTGAAAAGTCTGCCTTAAAATATTTGTTATCCAGTATAGTGTTTCCTGTTGAGCTCTTTCCAGATCCTGTTTTACCCAGAAGAATGATTCGCAGATCAGGTGAAGTTGATCCTGTGAGATTAATTGAACAGAGAATGTAAATGAAGTTATCTTAAAGGGGAAAATCTACTTGTTTAGGAAAAAGGCTCATTTTAATACTCTCCCAGAGTTATTTCCATACATACATACATGAGCAATCTTATAAAAAGCATTTTTTTATTTGCCTATAAAGATGTCACAGTATGTCCTCTAACATTTTTTTTCTTCTGAAGAAAGTCTTTGTTTTATTTTGGCTAGAATAAAAGCAGTTTAATTTTTTTGAAAGCCATTTAGTATCCATATTGTTAGCCCCCTAAAGCAATATTAGTTTTGGATTGTCACCAGAACAAACCAGTTAAACAATCATTTGCCTAATTACCCTGTTTTAGGTTTTAAATGTCACTTTAAGCTGTATAGAAGTGTCTTGAAGAATATCTAGTCTAATATTATTTACTGTCGTCATGGCAAAGATAAAATGAATCTGTTATTAGAGATGAGTTATTAAAACTATTATGATTAGAAATGTGGGCGAGGCAGGGGCGCAGTAGTTAGTGCTGTCGCCTCATAGCAAGAAGGATGCTGGGTTGCTGGTTCGAACCTCGGGTCAGTCGGCGTTTCTGTGTGGAGTTTGCATGTTCTCCCTGCCTTTGCGTGGGTTTGCTCCGGGTGCTCCGGTTTCCCCCACAGTCCAAACACATGCGGTGCAGGTGAATTGGGTAGGCTAAATTGTCCGTAGTATATGAGTGTGTGTGAATGTGTGTTTGGGTGTTTCCCAGAGATGGGTTGCGACTGGAAGGGCATCCGCTGCGTAAAAACTAGCTGGATAAGTTGGCGGTTCATTCTGCTGTGGCGACCCCAGATTAATAAATGGACTAAGCTGACAAAAAATTGTATGAATGATTAGAAATGTGTTGAAAAAAATCTTTCTGTTAAACAGAAATTGGGGGAAATATACATATATATAAATTTATATATAAATATTATTTGTGCTTCTAGGGGAGCTAACAATTATGACTTCAACTGTAAATAACTGTCCATGTAAAAATGCAAAACACATTGTAATGCACTGTCAATGGATTGCCGAACCAACAAGTGGCGATAAAAGCTTTTTTTTTTTTTTTTTTTTTTTTTTTTTTTTTTTTTTTTTTTGCTCAATTGACCCGTAAATGTGTAATTAAGTACTTTCAGAAGTAAGTTACATACAATGTGGAAGCAAACACACAGAGGCAAATTACCACCATGTTGTAATTCACCTTTATTCTGTCTACCTAATTGGTGTGAACCAAAGACTATAGAATACACATGACATGTCACTCGTATAGTTTTAAAATAGGGAAAAGTGTAACAGTCAATATGGCAAATGAAACCCCGCATACTAGTACAGGAGCCAAATGTTGAGCACGATATACTGACGTTCATCCGGGCAGAAACTCAAACCAGAAGTGTGCACTTTTACTTTGGTAGTCAACAAACATGGTGGGTTCTCAGCGAATACTTGCTTGACAGACATGAGAACTATATCCACTTAAAGCTCGAAATCTCTACTTTTAAATGACTCAACTATACTTGAAAACAACATTTTTTTGGTTTTATAATCTGTATGGAAAAAAACGTGAGGTGCAGTCCATCCTGTCAAACACACATCATGTGACAGCAACTACTGAAATGATCTTCAAAGAGTCGCTGTCATTCTGGAGGAGATTCTCCATCAAGACTGAGTTGTGAATTACTTCAGAAGAGCAGCGCGATCAGACAATCATTATCCAGAGGATGATCGTGTGTAGAACTGCCATAAATGAGGTTGGTGTCGTGATCTCGTTCCCTTTGAGTGCGCATACACATTAGCCCTGGCAACCTGAAAATATGCAGACTATTGTTTGATTCTGATGTTTATAAACTAAACTTATGAGACCGATGTTGGTTAGTTTTATTTGTGCTTCTAAATGTGAAATGTAATTGTAAGCTTGACAAACAGTTTTGGAGAATCGGATGTTTTCCCTTTCAGACAGAATGCCAGAGCATACTGCCCGAGAGGCGTTTCAAAGACAGACACTGAGTGAAATGACTTGCCTTGAAGGGACTTTTGTGTGAACCAAGTCAGATTGGCCAATCAGAAAAAAAGGAAAACAGTGTACACTGATGTCATGAGGCCAAAACTTTTGTTTTAGTGGTCACACCAACCGCAAAACTGTTTCCATAAAGATTATTTTCAGATAATGCAGCGTTTGTGTGGATGAAGGGCTAATCTGTGTAAATATTGTTTTTGCTCATTTAAAAATATCTGTGTTCATGTGGTTTGGGCCTTAAATAGTTGGGTTTTATCATTTGTTATCCAGTCAGATTATCTCCGCTTCTGGCAGGAACACTGTTAGCCTAGCTTAGCATAGACCATTTAATTGGATTAGACTCTTAGCATCTTTCATATAAATTACCAAAGAGTTTAGTTAATTTTCCTTTTTAAAGCTTGCCTCTTCTCTACTTACATTTTATCTTGTACAAAGACTGACGTATACAGTAGAATTGTATTTTATATATTATCAGAATGAGAGTAAAGTGCCTCGCCATTTGGGCCTAGAAATTGTCAACTTTTCATTTTTTGTACAAAATGAAGCTCACGATGAAAGAAACTTTTTTGAGCAAGATGCTAATGGTCTAGTCCGATTCAATGATATATGGTAAACATGGTATAATTGTTTAACTCTAGGGGAGCTGTAAAATGAGCCTATTTGCAAAAAAAAAAAAAAAAAAAGTATAGTGTTTCTTTAATGAATCAATGAGTCAATTAGTTTGCGGGATAATTTAAAATCTGTACTTGTGGTGTCTTCCTCTGTCGTTTTCTCTGTCCCCCCATGAGCCTCAGCATTCCGGTGTATGTGAGAGAGTTTCAGCGATGTTTGTTTAATTTGCTTAAGTGCAGCAGATGGTTTTCTCTCTGAAATCAAAGTCATTTGGCATGTTAGGAACAAATCAGAACTTTTTAAAATGATATCGAGCATTTCAAATAAAACTTTGATACACATTGGGCCAATTATTTTCATAAAGGCACAAAAGATGTTTTCACTTGTGTGAGATTTTAGTCAGATATCTGTATGTGCAGCCATACTGGCGATGATCGAATGTAAAAAAAGAAAAAAAAAAAGAAAAAAAAAGAAGCATAGATTGCATAGTTAATGTACTTAATACACCGTTCTGCATATATATGCTTTGTAAAAACCATGGAAAAAAATAAAAATGAATGAATAAATAACAAATAATTGTGGTTTTTATTCCACTGGATTGACTGCGATGGCTAAATTGACTGTTTGATTAGATTACACGAGCTGGAATCACTGGTCAGATGTGCCACAATAGCACACTGAGGACACCTGCTGGTTATAAGGCAAAAAAACAGATTGCTATTGTTTGCTGGTGTGAACACAAATATAATCATCATTATATTTACATTTAAATTTATCATCCCTAGTGTGAACGACTCTTTAGAAAGCTGTAAATGTGTAATATTTTGACATAATTCATTAGACTCTTCTGCCTGCATTGTTGTAACTTTTGGCAGTCTTTAGTACTGCAACTGATTGTATTCTAGTCTGACTGACTATTTCAGCCTAAAATATGACAATATTGAGTTTTTAATTGAGCGGTAATTAGAAAAATAGCCATGTTATTCATATTTAGTTTATTGGTATTGTTTATGTTCTGCTCTTAAATATGGCTGACTAATGACAGCTATTAAAAACACACTATATATGATATGTACCTTTAGGGTACAATATGGATAAATTGTGCTCTTGTATGTATCTCTAAGGTACTTAAATAGACCTTCTGAATAGCTAGTTATCACATTGACATCTTTTATACCTTTATTTATTTACACATGTTGGGTTTTCGTGTTTTATGAGGACTCTCTTTAGACTTAGTGTTTTAAAAATTCTAATATGAGCCCTTGTTTTCATGTGCGTACACGTCTGCAGAGGAATGTGTCTGTTTTTTTTTTTTTTTTTTTTTATCTGAAATAGAAATAGAAACTTTTTGTTTACAGTCTTTAATTCCTACAGGAAAAGCCAGTTTGAAAGCTTCTGTTACACAACTGGGGATAAAAATTTTATGCATCAAGTTTTTTTATTTTTATTTTGCTACTGCAGATTATTATTATTTTTATTAATTTTTGCATCATTAAAACGTAATTAAGTGAATCCAGCCACTTAAATCACAGCAGAAATAAAAAAGACTCTTTCACAGCCAGATACTGTAGATGTGTATATAGAAATGGTTGGAAACACTCAGTTCTGTCTTACCTGCTGGATGAATGCCATCTTCTTTTGAAATTAGACGTTCTACAAGAAAACAGATGTGATATTTTATAGATACTATAAATTAAATACATTAAAATACAGCTTATTTATAGATTTTACTGTAAACATGTGTCAACATGCTTTTATCCCAACCTTAACTTATTGAACTAAGTGTATCATGGTCCAGCTTAATTCTTTAATTTTTGTTTCATTAAAGTTAAAATGACTCGTGTTAATTTGATAACTTTAATATTTAATGTAAACTTTAGTGTGTAAAGATGCAGATGTACTCACCTTTTTCACTCATCTTGCTTCTGCTTGGTTTATCGGAAATAACTAGTTTCTTATCATCATGCACACAGGCTTTGTGAAGCAGAAAAACAGTTTCGCTCAAGCTGGAATGATGACTTTATATGCTGTGTGTGTGGTGCGTGCGTGCGTGCGTGCGTGTGTGTGTGTGTGTGTGTACACAGATGGCTCAACCAATTAAAATTTTACATGAAGAAAAAAAATTTTTTCAACATGATATCTGCTGCTAAGGCATGATAACAGATGCTGTGTTAAATGAGATGTTATGACTATTTCCATATTATTTCCACTAATTTATGGTGACAATAAAACTATTTCTTGCAGGAAAGTGCATAAATTGTTTAGTTTCATTTTCACTTCATTAAAAATGCAAAGATTATTCTCAAACAGACACAATATACTGGGTGATAATATAGTAGTGCTGCATTATTTTTTGAGGAATAACCAGCCTGATCTCACGAGAAAACGTAAGTATTTTACGTTTTGCCAGTTTAGTGGCTAATTCGTATGAATTCGTACGAGTTCAGTCGTACGAAATGGTACGATTTTAAAAAGGAGGCGTGGCACCTGACCCAACCCCTAACCCCAACCGTCATTGGGGGATAAGCAAATCGTACTAAATTGTATGAATTAGATCGTACGAATTCATACGAATTAGCCACTAAATGAAAAAGTTACGAATTGCTGTGAGATTGTGTTGGAATAACTGAATGAATGATGATAATAATGATGGTAATAGTAAATTAATGATGATTGCAACTTTGCAATTGTTTTTTGATACAGTAGTTTTTTTTTTTTTTTTTTCAAAATCTGTATAGTTTTCCCTTCGCTGAAGAAGGGATAATGTACATCCAGACGGTGGTTATCTCAAAATATCAGCTGTTTTATAATACTGAAGGGTTTATTCAATGCATCTTTATTTCTATAGTTATTCTACAATGTAGAGTGTTAAAGCAGCTTAACATAAAAGTTCTAATGAATGTCCTTTCAGTTTTTTAGAGTTCAGTTCAGTGTGGTTCACTGCTTAGAGTCCAAACACTGAAGAGCAAATCCATCGATGCGCAGCTCTACAAGTCCCAAACCAAGCAAGCCAGTGGTGACAGCGGCGAGGAACAAACTTCACCAATTGACCAAAGTGAAGGGGAAAAAACCCCAGAGAGAAACCAGGCTCAGTTTATTATTTATTTATTGTTTTTTTATTCTGATAGCAATCGGCGGGATGTACTTTATCCTGATTATTACATGGCTGCTGGCCGCAAAATCAGACTTTTAGACACTAGATATTGATTAATTGACTTGCAATATGGCACCAAACAATCATATATGTGAAGACATAAGTAAAATCAGGTCTAGTTATAATAAAATTTAATTATACAATGAATAAATGTGAAATTTTCAGCTTCCTGTTTTGTTATTGTTGGTTTTTTTTTCATTCTTATCAACATGCACGAACACGCCAGGAGACAGATGCAAGATTTTTTTTTATCTGTTATAAATCTAAAAAAGGCAAGCCAACCAGTGCAGTCTATTCTCTTTACATATTTAGATAAAACTTGTATTGCTGTTTTCCTTTTATCAGCGTTGTTGTGCATTAAAAAAGATAGATTTTTCTGTGACAGTGAATAATGTCAGTGCTGGGCTGGCAGAAGGAAAAGCTTTATTTATAGAGCACTAGTTTAACAACCATAGTTGATCCAAAGTGCTTTAAAATAAAAAAGAGAGAAATTAAAATTAAAAAGGAGGAATAATAAAAAAAAAATAAAGCACAGAAAGGCACAGTTATTTTAGAGGAACAGGTCTTATTTTGAAGCAAAGTCATTGTGTGGTGTGTTTGTCTGCTGTTTTGACTTGAACAGAGACTTCATGCAGGTCTAGACAAGACTGCTCAAATCTTTCTGCTCTGCAAAACAAACGCAGTGCTTTAAATGTGGTTTACTTCCTTCTGAAAGAAAAAAACAAGAATAAGGAATGCATTATTCTTTCTCTTTTATCATGCTCTCTCACTGGTCCTTTCACACCTTTTATAAAGACTTTTTTCAGCAAAAACTTTACATTTTTTACTTTTACTTTAAAGTAAATACAGAATTAATTGGTAATTTCTATACAAATTTGGGTGCAGTGGCAAAGCAAACTTGGGTTATATTTGTAGTAGTAGTAGTAGTAGTTGTAATAATAATAATAATAATAATAATAATAATAATACAAATAAATCAGCAGACAGGTTTGTTCATAAATTACCTACAGTATATACAGGTTGAAATACCTATTAGTATGTTTGTATATTTTATGTTAAAGTATAGAATAATCTTTAGGAGTTTTCTCATGATCAGATGTCATGGATCTTGACTATTGCTGAACATTTACAGTAAATCAAGCAAAAAGAAGTACATTTCTACTTGTGCTGGGTTATACAAATGCTGGGTTATGTCAACCTTAGTTTGAGTTGAGTATAAGTAAACTAACCATTTGGTTAAAATTAGGCTGTATACTGAAATTGGATTATACACAACTTGGTTTGAGGCGGTTCATTCTGCTGTGATGACCCCAAATTAATAAAGGGACAAAGCGATCAGGAAAATGAATGAATGAACTTGGTTTGAAATAACCCAGCCTTTTTTAGTGTAACCAAGTAATTTTTAACTTCTAAAGCTGCATCACAAAAGAACCCACATGCGCTAATAATAGTATTATTTAAACAGCAGCTATGGAAATGAAGTGTATGCTGAATTATTAATACACAGTCACTCTAAGTTTCTGACCTGATTTAACCTCAGAGAGTTTTGGGTGGTGTTTTTAATCTAACTGTTGAACTGGAAATTCAGCATTAGTTGAATGCAATTTGGACTCTTGGCTGAGTTTCACTTTACTTGAACTTTTATTGACTTCATCTCCTGTTTCATCTGGAACTTCTGTTTGTGTGATTTATTTACAGTATTTATTTATTTTTCTGGTTAAAGCAGACAACAAGTGCTGTTAAGAGCATGTCAAATCAAGACGAACTGATGAGAATGAAGTGTGTGATTGTCTGAAGTCCGTGTGTGGGAAAAACACAACTTCTGATAAGTTATAGTTTATGCCTTTCTATCAGCTGGAACCAGTCTGGCCATTCTCCTCTGACCTCTGGCCTCATCAACAAGGCATTTGCGCCCACAGAACTGCCCCTCACTGGATATTTCCTCTTTGTCGGAGCATTCTCTGTAAACCCTAGAGATGGTTGTGCGTGAAAATCCCAGTAGATCAGCAGTTTCTGAAATACTCAGACCAGCCCATCTGACACCAACAACCATGCCATGTTCAAAGTCTCTTAAATCCTCTTTCTTATCTATGCTGATGCTCGCTTTGAACTGCAGCAGTTGCATTGAGTTGCTGCCAGGTGATTGGCTGATTAGAAATGTCCATTAGCGAGCAGTTGGACAGATGTACCTAATAAAGTGGCCTTGCTGTGAGGTGATCATTCTATCAACTGTGCCACTATGTTGTATCTGATTATGGCATGGTGTCCAGGAGAAAACCCTGAGCTTGAAAATACTTTGTATTTCACCACCTGGTCGTTTAGCATCAGGGCCGGAGTGGGACTCATTTTCAGCCCTGGAGTTTCAAGCCAGACCGGCCCACCTCAGTTCACGACTGATTCCAATTCAGTTACTAATGGCACTATCACGTCTTTTTCAAGAAAACTGCTGCTTTAGAAATTCAAATGTTCAACAGCCCTAACAGTATTTTATGTCTTAACAATAAAATCGAAAAAAAAAAAAAAAAAGATTTTTCATGGGAGATTCGATCACAGGTCTATACCATTGAAATGTAATGTGCTTACCACTGGACCACATTGACGCTATTACAGTGAGAGTAAAAAATAATTAATGAGTTGCGACCCTTAGGACACAGCACTACTTTCTTTTGATGGCTCAATCTTTTTCTCCTATTTTTAGATTTCTGATCAAGTTATGTCAGATTTATTAATGTAGTGAATCATTTGATTTTCATTGAGCAGGTGTTTTATTCATTTTATTCGAATTCTTATATTCACTAAGGTGCCGCTGTTTGGGGCGATAGTTGCATTACATCATCATCATTAACGTTAGTTAACCTGCAGGCTGCATTTTTCTCACGGGGCTGCGAGAAAATAAATAATAAGAGCGGCACTACGGTAAAATAATGATTAAAAAGAGTAAAGCTATGGTCAAAAAAAATAAATAGAAGAAAAAAGTGTGACTGCTGAGAGTGCAAGCAGCTAGGGACACCGGCCCTCGCGGCCAAAAAACAGACCGGCCCACCGGGAATTCTCCCGGTCCTCCCGATTAGCCAATCCGGGCCAGTTTAGCATAGAAGGGGTTCCAAGATAGGTCTTCAGAGCTCCCAGGGGTATAGGAGAAAAGGGGTGGATGGGGGATTCTTCAAAAATGAAGATAAGGGAAGTAAGAAAACGGGCTTGAATTCCTTTAGTTGGTTTATCGAGGACTGTTGATGTGATACCAGCCGTGTTCAATCATAGCATGTGGTCCTCTAATTTACTTTGTAAAGCTTCGCATAGGTTTAGTATGTGGTATAAGTATGTGAATGTGGATGCAGCAAAGGTGAATATGACCTCAGTGATGAGATAAATGCTCAGTTAACAGTCGTCCTCTAGTGGAATATTTAAACAATGCAGTTGTGGTGAAATTGAGTGTGAGTTAGTCTTTATATAGTGCAGATTCAGTGTTTGTCCAGTAGGTGTCGTTGTGTAAGTGAGCAAAGTCTGAAGGATGAGGAAGTCCCTAAAGCAGACTGATGTAGAGACAGAGATACACACACACATCATTCAGCATCAACAACACACTCAACTCAAGTCACAATGAAGATCCTCCTCATCTTTATCTTGACTTTACAGCTGATCTCAGGTCAGAACTCTTCTCTTTCAGCCACTGGATACTCTGGAGGAAGCCTGATGCTGGACTCTGGGAAACTCTGGATCAGTGACTCTGCTAAATATCTGGCCAAATTACCAAACTGGAGGACAATAATCAATGAAACTAAACATGAGAGATGGATTAATGAAGGAAGATTCACTCTGTTCCGAAACAATAATGGAAACCTCATGATCTTCATCAGAGATCTGCACACAGATGATGCTGGAGAATACTGGCTCGGTGCTCTTTATAATTGGGGTGCAGATCTGACGTTACATGTGGAAGAAGGTCAGTGATCTAATAATATACAAACATTTCTGAATAGAAAATTAATGATGATTTTAAAGCCTTAATTAAAGTCATTTTGTTATATACAGACTCATGTTGTGCGTCAAAAAGAGTGATCATGACTGTCGGAGAAACTGGCAGCTTCAGCTGTGATTATTCTCATAATCATATTAATGATCCCAAGATCATATTCAAAGAGGAACAGCACTCCATTAAGATGATTTACAGCACACTGAATAAGAAAGACAGATTCAATATATCTGATGACGGACTGAGAAACTCATTCAGTGTGAGCATTACTGCCGTGACAGCAGATGATGGAGGAGTTTACTTATGTGGAGTTTGGGTCAACAAACACTCGTACAGTTACTACATTATTAATACTGTACATCTGCAGATTATGAGTGAGTACAATAAACATTGTGTGTGATTACTTCTGTGAGGAACCTGAGAAGTTGCATTATGTACCGTTTCCTTGTTCTTCATCTGCAGTGTCTCCAGTAGTGAGACGTGAAGGAGAATCTGCTCAGATCTTCTGCCCTTATGATTCAATCTATCAATCAAAGTCAAAGTCTCTCTGTAAGGGGAAGTGCTCCACTAGAGACACACGTCCTCTGGATGAGACTGTGAGAGAAGAGAAAGAGAGACTGACTCTGCATGAAGACGTCACAGCAAGCGTCTTCACCGGGACCATCACTGGACTGACAGCAGAGGATGCTGGGAAATACTGGTGCGCAGTGACATTAGACAGAGAGCTGAATTATCTTTACACTCATCTGATGGTCATCATCAAGCAGGGTGAGGAAGCTTCACACGTCTGAATGTGGAAAACTAGGCCTGTCCACTGATGTTCTTGTGTTTCTGCTCATTTCCAGAGCTGAGCTTGACTAAGTATGAAGGAGACGACGTGTCCATCCAGTGCAGACATCATGATGGAGATCAGAAAAGCTTCTGCAGAGCACATGAAGCCTCCGCGTGTGTGAAGGATGGAGATTCACTGGAGACCATCAGAGATGCTCGATTCTCTATCAGTGATGAAGCGTCTGCTGGAGTCTTTACTGTCAACATCACTGATCTGAGAGCAGACGACTCTGGGGTGTACTGGTGTGGAGCTCATGCTGTTACTAAAGTGCATCTAAACATCAAACAAGGTAAAATATCCTCATTTAGTTTATTTGGTTTAGCCTCGGTGCTAAGCACTCTGCCAACTTAACCTGAAAGTTTTTGCTAAATCTTTATATTGGATAGAAGAAAAGCTGAAAACAAATCTGGAAAAGTGTTCAAGTGATCTGTTGGTTTGTCTTTAAGTCTGTGTTTGTGTGTGTTCTTTCAGACTTTTCCATAATCATCATCATCATCATTATTATTGTGTGTGTGATTGTGCTGCTGATCAGTGGATTCACTCTAACTAAACGTAAATCAAGAGGCAAGAGACGAAGTGATGCTCCATTAAGGTCAATCTACTGCACAGTTACCCACAATCCCCTCTGATACACACTCAATACTGCAGCTACCGCACCAGAAACAGAACAATTCCTTCATTTTGAACAAATCTTTAATGTGACTCAAGAGCAATGAGTCTTCTCTGTAGTTTGTGATTTGTTCATTCCCTCGTGTGCACATTTGTGAAAGTGGAGAACATCATAACTTTTCAATCCAGATGGACGGGGCAACCATTACTGCATCAATAATGGTGAAAAGCCTTGGAGTAACGATTGATGACCAACTAAACTTCTCTGACCACATCTCTAGAACTGCTCGATCTTGCAGATTCACACTCTACAACATCAGAAAGATCCGACTCTTCCTATCTGAACATGCAGCTCAACTCCTTGTTCAAGCTCTTGTTCTCTCCAGACTGGACTATTGCAACTCTTTACTAGCCGGGCTTCAGTTAACTCTATCAAGCCTCTTCAGCTGCTTCAGAACGCAGCAGCACGAGTGGTCTTTAATGAACCTAAAAGAGCACATGTCACTCCGCTGCTCATCCGTTTGCACTGGCTGCCAGTTGCTGCTCGCATCAAATTCAAAGCTCTGATGTTTGCATAAAAAGCGACTTCTGGCTTTGCTTCTTATCTGCTCTCACTTCTGCAGATGTATGTGCCCTCCAGAAACTTGCGTTCTGTGAATATATATATATATATATATGTATATGTATGTATGTATATGTATGTATGTATGTATATATATATATATATATATATATATATATATATATATATATATATATATATATATATATATATATATATATATATATATATATATATATACACATACAAAAAATGACAGTCTCATCACACAAACACCACTGGTAAATAAAACAAAAATACAATCTCATTTTAAACAATGACTAAATAGTCTGATTAGTGGAATCTTCAAAATAGCTCAGAGGTTGATGCAAGCAAAAATAAACATTTATGCATTATTTGCAGGAATCAGATCTTACACTCTTGTTATCTGTGTGTATATACAAAACTGTTGTGTAATTATATATATGTATTTATATATATATATATATATATATATATATATATATATATATATATATATAATTTTTCTGTCACCCGAGGGTCACAGTTTACTTTGACTATGAAGGTAAATTAGACATGTTCAGGAAACCCACACTGAGACCACATCAGACCCAGCAGACAGAAAGCAGATCTGCTCATAGGAAATATATACGTGTAGCAGTTTCCTCTCAAGAAAATGAAATTAACCCCAAATTGAGTCCCTCTCATTCATTCATTTTGTTTTACAGATATGCTGGTATTTTGAAAATGCTATAAGTCTTGTACTTTCTGTAGTTTAAAGATTTTTTTGTGAATGTGTCAGTGTTTTGTGTTTGCAGGGTATGTTTGACAGTGTCCTGTGTGATAAAGATCAACAGCATGAGTTGCTCTTCAACTTGTGGTTTGCTTTTGCCCCATGTGTGTTCATTTCTTCCACCTATGCTTAAAAACAGGAAACAGTTTTTTTGGTCACTCAGACTTTCAACTTTAAGATCAACTGTGATGTATTTAATATCTTATCTTTTATTACAAAAGATCCAAGATCATCTGAAGTATTTATTAGAAAGAAGCAAGTATGATTTCGGTAACAGCTTACTTTTAAAACCTTCAACGTTCTGCCATTCTCAAGTCACCAACATGATTCAACTGAACTTCCTTCTTTGACCATATTTGGGTAACAGATTCCGGGGGAACACACTTCAGACTGAAGCCTGAAGCTCCACCTAGTGGCAGATATAAGCAAGTACAGATGCCTTATTAGTTTTACTAGAGATTGTTTGTGTATTTGTATTTTATGGTCGTTATTGAAGTGATAATCTCATGCTTAATTCTGTTTAAATTGTTTGTCACACTAGAGTACACAACTCCTTATATCTTTAAAGAGCCCCTATTTTGCATTAAAAACTCATAATTTAGTTTTAGGGGTCTCCAACAACATGCTGATCTGTGTGCAAGGTCAAAAACACTTTCATTGTCTGCATTTGCATTTATTTAACCTGATTATCCCAGCAACTCCCATATGAATCGTTCAGTGATTCATTTGTTCCCGAACCCCTCCTTAGCATGAAGCTGATCTGCGCTGATTAGACCGATGACAGTCTGTTGTGATTGGTCTGGTGTGATTGGTCACCACGGCTACAGTATGAAGTAGCAGAAAGTATGTGAAAGCCCAATGCAGGAATGCCTTAACCCTTGCAGTTAAAGGCCAGCATATACTCTACTCTTAACCTTAACCCCAACTAATAACTGTGACACACAATCAATATTAATACACACAGCGGCAAAAGCTGAACAATTTTGAAAACTGACCGCGCCACATGTGTGAGGAACTGCTGATAGTGGTCATAGCCAAGGCAAACAGCAGAGTTCAGAAACACAGGTAAATCAGTAAAGGAAGAAGCATGCATCACATTTTCAACGTGGTTTTGGACGTGATATGTGAACAGCCCCATACAGACTTACCTTGAGAGATACAGTACAAGCACTGATCTATACTCTATACATGATTACAAGCCGCACGGGGTGATTACAACTTATAACACACAATTAAACACAGATTTAGCGGACTACACAAATTGAGACAACAATTTTAATGACATTTAGATGTTCTGATCCGGAGGAAGAAGAAACTGGCCCATATGAACTGTAAAAGTAACTGACAAAGTTCGTCAAAGTCTGACAAAGTCCCATACATAATAGTCTCTGCTGCTACTTCAATAGCAAACAGCCACCGAATCCCACGATGCAGCTGAATCTCCATCTGTCAGTGATCCCCTACGCCTCTGCTAGTGTCTGAAGAGCATTCACATTTTACTTGTACTGGAAGTACATATTTGGTACTGTACTGTTTCGACATCGATCAAGCAAAAGATCTGAACCCAACTCAATTCATTAATTTGCATCTGAGTCAACTATTTTGCTAAAGAATCAATAGTTTTAAACATGCTGCACTTACAGATTTAAACCTCAGCTGGATGTTTTTATGCACTTAGAGCTGTGTTACACACTGCATGTAGATCATTTTCAAGAACCCATAATATGGGGCTCTTATAATAACGATAGAGTAATTCCAGAGGAATGGACATTTCATTTCACATTTGATAACAGCAGGGACCATTTTAATAAAACCAGCATTTTCATATCGATGTTCTTTTAAGAATAATAAAAGGATGATGATCTAAAGTCTCCACATTTCCCTTTTTGTGTTTGTACAGTTCATCAGTGGTGTTTAAGTCTGATCTGTGGCTGCTGACCATGGTGCTGATTCTACAACTCTCAGGCTTGAAATCTCATTAATTCAGGTGTGAAAGAAACATGCACATGCTCAGATTAACAAACATTTGGATTCTTTAAACATCAGATTTAATATATATATATATATATATATATATATATATATATATATATATATATATATATATATATATATATATATATATATATTATAATATATATAAAACGTTTGTTGCAAGAAGGTCACTGGTTTGAGTCCTGGTTGGACCAGTTGGCATTTCCTTGTGGAGTTTGCATATTCTCCCTGTGTTGGCGTGGGTTTCCTTCGGGTGCTCCGGTTTCCCCCACAGTCCAAACACATGCACTACAAGGGAGTTCATGAACTAAATTGGCCGTAGTGTATGAGTGTGTGTAAATGCGAGTGTGTATGGGTGTTTCCCTGTACTGGATTGCAGATGGAAGGGCATCCGATGTGTAAAACATATGCTGGAAAAGTTGGCGGTTCATTCGGCTGTGGTGACCCTTGATAAATAAGGGACAAAGTCAAAGGAAAATGAATGAATGAAGTTTGTCCTCTAGGTGTCGCCCATGATCAGTCAGTGTTTGTCCTTTAGGTGTCGCTGTGTGTGTTAGTAAAGCCAGTAAAGCTGCTCATTACTGAAAAAGAACTGGAGAAAGAGGAAGTCATTAAAGCAGACTGATGTAGAGACAGAGAGATCCACACACAAACATCATTCAGCATCAACAACATACTCAACTCAAGTCACAATGAAGATCATCCTCCGTATCTTCTTGACTTTACATCTGATCTCAGGTCAGAGCTTTTCTCTTTCAGTCACTGCAATAGGTCTAGGGATTAAGATGATTTGTGACCAGTTATAAAGCGGATTTATACCTGAGAAATAACCCCTTCGTTGGTGTATATGGTATTTTGGGATTAGTCAGTATTTAGTCAAGATGCAACTAATGGAATGTCTAAAATTTGAGGGTTAAAAACAGCTAAAAAAAAATACTAACAAAAATGTCTTTAATGTTGACCAAAATTCATTCTAAAATTGCATGTTGCTAACCAAAATCTGCTTTTGGATAGATTTATGAAAATAAATGTATACAATTTCTGCATGGAACATAATCTCTACTCTTATAGCGCTGGAATTTTAGAATTTTAACCTGATGCCGTCTGGAGGCACCGCTCCAAAAATTTGGAATTGTCTCCCAAATGAAGTGAAAGAATCCCCCAGCATAAGTGTTTTTAATTAGCGTTTTAAGACCCACCTTTTTAAAATGCATATGAATGTAACAGTTTGTGAAGTGTGTGCATTTTATCTATATTGTGCAGGTGTATTTATGTGTGTGTGTGTGTGTGTGTGTGCGTGCGTGCGTGCGTGCGTGCGTGCGTGCGTGTGTGTGTGTATATATATATATATATATATATATATATATATATATATATATATATATATATATATATATATATATATAAATATATGTAATTACTATTGTGTGTGTGATTGTGTAGATGTATGCATAAATGCGTGTACATTTTTTTAATTTGGTTTACTTTACAATGCTTGTTTGTTGTTTGTGAAGCACTTTGAGTTGCATGTATGTAGGAAAAGTGCCATACAAATAAAATGTATTATTATGATTATTACTATTATTATTACTTAATGTTACATTTTTTGGTATAATAGAAAAATGGATTATTTTGACACATACTGGACAACCTATATGCCTATATCCCAAAAATGTTTACTATGCAACTTAAGACAGTAATGATCCAGGGTCGCATGTTATCATATATTGAAAATGTCAACATTATTGGGGGTTTGATATAGTTTGCAAGTAAATGAATGTAGATTATACTTAACTGTATATTAAAATGCCCACACTGTAAAAAAACGAATTTTACAAAAAATATCTCTAATTTTTTACAGTATTTTTTTGTCATTTTAAATTATAGGCAAAATTTCATAAAATTACAATCTCTCTAAATTAACAGTTTGACTTTCATTTTAGGTACTTTATAATTAAAGACAAATTGCTGACATTTTTAGTTTTTTTTATACAGGGAAATTACAGTATTGTTTATACAGTATGTTTTCTGTTATTTTAAATTATATTCAAAAGTCCATAAAAAATTACAAACAATATCTGTAACTTAATAGCTTGACTGTTATTTTATGTAATATATAATTAATGACAAATTACAGCAATTTTTCTGTTTTATATAATAAAATTGCCGTATTATTTGCACACAGTTTTTACCAGTTTATTTTGAAGAACATTTAAAATTACGTAAATTAAAGTAATAAATTGTAATTACTTGCTCTGTAAAAAAAATTAAAAATCGTGAAAAAAAGGTCAAATGACCGGCAGCTGCGCCTGCCAAACAAAAGCCATAGAATTACGGTTAAAAAAAAATGTTGAAATAAAGTGCAAAAAAAAAAAAAATCCACAGATATTTTCATTAAAATGTTTACAGAAAAGCACTGTTATTTTACAGACTTTCCCCAGATTATTACGATCAAATTTATTCAATAAATAAAATAGACAAAATTCGCTCACATGCATCTGTTCCAGATTCCGCTGATTGTGCGAGCGCGCACGCACACACACACACACACACACACACACAGTCGAAGGATCGTTATGAACTGATTACATGGACTTTAAAAGCAGCACAGTCGCACGCACCAATTGTTTAGTCTTGTTATACTGTTACTGTGAACATTATGACGCGTTTCTCTTCTTTTGCTTTGTTTGTTAATTGTTTGCGTGGTTTGCTGCCGGGACTGACCATTTGCCTGTTATTTGACCCTGACTCTGGATTCCCTGCATACATTTGTTTGCCCCTGTGTTGACTGTTGCTTGCCTGACCATCTCTGTCTAATAAACCTGAATTTGAATCTGCACTCCTTTGTCAGCGTCTCCTTCACGTTATAGTTCCGTTTCATTTAAGATTTGAATCTGAATCATTCCACATAACTTAATAACATAAATAACATTCAATAAAATGTAACGACTAGTTTTTAATTTGTGAGAATTGTAATCAGTTGTATCGTTTGTTGTGACTTTTTTGATCCAAAATAAAACTGTTAAATTACGATCATGAGCATGTCTTGGCATGTTATTATTAAATGTGTTTATTCGTAATGATTTAAGGAAAATTCTTTTAAATAACATTGTTTTCTCTTGAACTTTGTGTGCATTCACTTTATTGATGGTGTTTGATCATAATAATCTCGGAAAAGTCTGTAAAATAACACTGTTCCTCTGTAAAACTCTTAGTGTGTAACTTTATTGAACGGATTTGATCGTAATAATCTGGGAAAAGTCTATATCAGTGTTTTTTTGTAAACATTTTAATGAATATATCTGTACATTTATTATTTTTGCACTTATTTTCAATAAAGATTTTTTTTCCTGATTTTATGTTTTTTGTTTGGCAGCCGTAGCTGCCAGTCATTTGACATTTTTTAACGATTTTTTTTACAGTGTAGTAGTAACACTTAACCTTATTTTGTGATCAATGCATGTGGTCAAGAATGTCGGCTGTATATTTTAATAAAGTATTTAAATTAATTTTAATTTAAATTAATTGTTGTCTAGTTCAAATGAACAAAATGACATTCAGGAATGGGTAATCAATTTATAATGCACATATTTAAACAAAAACGGTCTCATGTGTGAAGTTAGAAGCAAAACAAGCTAAATAATTTACTGTCAAAAGGAAAAACAAGAATATCTTACCCCTTTGCCAGATTACTTTGCTTATTTTAAGGAAAAAGGTATCTTAATTTGATGTAATATTACTTAAATATAAATATTTAATATTTCTTATATTTTGCTTGTCTAGAAAAGGCTTTTTTCCCCAATTTGGACTAGAAACAAGACAATAAATATACAAAGCATTTTTCCAGTGAAGCATAATCTGACAGATAGGATAAAATTTAAGGACAATGGCAGTATCTCATGACAGATGCAGTATATAATCTGATATAAAAAATACTTTAAAAGCAATTATTGATAAATATTTTTAACAGCCCTGCAGTGATAATGATGTTTTCTGATCGCACTATCAATCTGATCCACAGCTGCATTGGGGGATTTTGATGTCACTGGATATTCTGGACGAAGCCTGATGCTGAATTCTGGGAGACTTTGGCACAAAAACTATGCTAAATACATGCACAAATTACCAGAGTGGAAAACATTAATGTATTACAAAATACATGAGAAATGGATTAATGAAGGAAGATTCACTCTGTTTGAAAACAGCGATGGAAACCTGATGATCTTCATCAGAGATCTGCACACAGATGATGCTGGAGTCTACCGCATTGGTGTGTATGATGACTGGCGTATTTCTTTGACTCTGAATGTGGATGAAGGTCAGTGATTTTAAATCTAAATCTTTATGTGGTAATGATGATGATTTCAAAACCTTTACATGTGCAAAATACATTTCTTTATTTTGCAATTGACAGAATACTGTGCATGTAATGTGTCCAAGAGAGTGATGGTGCATAGCGGAGAAAGTGGGAGTTTCAGCTGTGAATATTCTCATAATCATATTAATGATGAAAAAGTTGTATTTAAAGAAGGAAGAGACTCCATTGAGATGATTTACAGCACACTGAATAAGAAAGAAAGATTCAGTATATCTGATGACAGACAGAGAAAGCTCTTCAATGTGAGCATTACTGCAGTGACAACAGATGATGGAGGAGTTTACTTATGTGGAGTTTGGGTCAACAAACACTCGTACAGTTACTACATTATTAATACTGTACATCTGTATGTTATTAGTAAGTATAAGGAATACAAATAATTAGCCAAAGTGTTCATATGTCACTCTCCTGTTTTACAAATGAAGATTATTAATGTTGACAGGTTCATGTTGTGGATCGTCCAAAACACTAGTTGTGAAGAGTAGAGAAGCTGCTGCTTTCACCTGCGAATATTCATTGAATCAAACTTCTGGTGGAAAGACCATATTCAAAACAGATAATGACATCTTCGATGAGGTGATCTCCACAACTTACACATGGGATAGGAAAGAGAGAGTGAGTATTTCTGATGACAGACAGAGAAAGCTCTTGAGTGTGAGCATTACTGCAGTGACAGCAGATGATGGAGGAGTTTACTTATGTGGAGTTTGGGTCAAAGACAACTCCTACAGTTACTACATTACTAATACTGTACATCTGCAGATTATAAGTGAGTAAAGCAAACTTAATTAAATTAAAACTTTAAGCTTTTCTGAAATCTGCATGTGATTTGATGATGTTTGTGATTGACAGCTGAAGTGGGCGTGTCTACAGTGATTGGCTACTCAGGAGCTGCTCTGATGATCAAGTGTGAACATCCTCAACACAAAACCAACAACAAATACATCTGTAAAGAATCATCAGCTGGATGTTCAGGAGAATGGAGGAAGAATGGAGATGTTTCTGTAGATGAGGACAGCAGAGCAGGAGTCTTGATGGTGTTTTTTAGAGAGCTGAAAGCTGCAGATGCAGGAACATACAGGTGTGGAGTGAAGGACTCTGAATATACTGAGAGATTCACTCAACTTCAGCTCAAAGTCAGACACGGTGAGGAAACAACAGATACTTTAATTTGCATGTTTGGACAATCTGTTCTGACTTTTATGTCTTGGTTTATAGATGAAAAATATCCAAAAGTTGTGAATAAAACTGCATATCCTGGAGAAGTGAGTATCATCTGTCAGATCCCAGAGGTGCAGAAAAATAACTATTTCTGCAAAGAGCATGATCATAAGAGCTGCCAGATAATGAGAGCATCTGAAGAGCCACAACTGACTCATGAAGAGCCAGTCGGAAATGAAGAGAGGGTTTTTAGAGTGAGCATCAGAGATGCTGGAGTTTACTGGTGTGGAGCAGAAACCAGAGACACACATCTGACCTTCATCTCCCTGACCACTAAAATCCAGCTCAGCGTCATTGATAATGGTAACAGAAATCAAAAAATTATATACTACAGCAAATAACTGCATGTTTCAAACATAGCTAACAGACTGCTGCTTTAACTACCTTGTGACTACAATATTAATTTGAAAAATTAAAACTGGGTTGATTAATTGGGTTAATTAGGTTGATTAAAAAAAAAACGATCAGTTTGCTGAAGATTGAATAAGGTGCTGCTCTTCAACTTGTGGTTTTCTAGTTATTTTGGTCAAACCAAGATGCACTTCAGCCAACTGTAGGTGTAAAGAAAAACAGGAAATGGGTTTTCAGTAAGGGCACGTAACCTGCTTACAACTTTCCATCATAAAATGAGACAAAACAATGACAAATCTTGAACTGTTTGTAGTGTAGTTTCCTGCAATGTTTTCGCAGTTATGTATTAGAGCCAGGTGAAACCTTCAACTATTAATAGCAAAAGTTTTATTATGTACATAAATAAAAGAAGCAAGCAAGAAGTAAATAAAGAGTAAATAACTTGCGTTCCCTACTGTAAACGATCAATAATGGCTACAAATAATATTTTTAAAGTGTATTAAATTTTACTGAGGTCATCAGAAATATTTACAATATAGGACAGAATACTTGGGGCAACACGGTGGCTCAATGATTAGCACTGTGACCTCAAAGCAAGAAGGTCGCTGGTTCAAGTTCCGGCCGGGTCATTTCTGTGTAAAGTTTGCATATTCTCCCCGTGTTGGCACGGGTTTCCTCCGTGTGCTCCGGTTTCCCCCACATTCCAAACCCATGCGCTATAGGGGGATTGATCAACTAAATTCATCAATTACTCCAGGGGTGTCCAAACTCGGTCCTGGATGGCCGGTGTCTTGCAAAGTTTAGTTCCAACCCCAATCAGTCACACCTGGTCTAGCTAATCAAGCTCTTAGGCTTGTTAAAAACATTCTTGCAGGTGTGTTGAAGCAAGTGGAGCTAAAATCTGCATGACACCGACCTTCCAGGACCGAGTTTGGACTACCCCAACACAATCTCACGTCAATTCGTAACTTTTTCATTTAGTGGCTAATCCGTATGAATTCGTACAATCTAATTCGTACAATTTAGTACGATTTGCTTATCCCCCAATGACGGTTGGGGTTAGGGGTGGGGTCAGGTGCCATGCCTCCTTTTTAAAATCGTGCCATTTCGTACAACTGAACTCGTACGAATTCATACGAATTAGCCACTAAACTGGCAAAACGTAAAATACTTATGTTTTCTCGTGAGATCAGGCTGACTACCCTGGACTAAGCCAAAGGAAAGGACAGAATACTGTTAACATGTCAAAAATAAAAAATAAATAAATTGAAAGACATTTCAACTGCATAATTGGCATAATATTTATTAAAAATTGCATTACAGAATAGCATTAGCATTGGAAATGTATCCCATGGAGGGTTATATATTTATTTAACCTGTTAATAATTTACATTTAAATGAATGCTGTGGCAATTATGCAATTTAAATGTTTGTATACAACTCAATAGTTTGGGATAATAATAATTATTATTGTTATTATTGTTATTACTTACTGTAAATATGTCAGATGACCTAAATAAAGCTGAATAGACTTTTAAAAATACACTGACTGTATTTACTGCTGTCAAACTGATTACACCAATCACTGTATGACAATTTATACTATCCTATTTAATAAATTGTCATACAGTGATCCGTATAATCAGTATGCCAGGAGTAAATACAGTCAATGTTAAAAGTTCTGTGAAAATTAAGATAATTTTTTTTTATGTTATTCTCAGTCTTTTGGTTTTAAGGTTAGCTATATGCTAGTGCGCTCCAAAATTTAAAACAAATATGAACATGTAAAACTTGTAGTTCGTTACTCCCGCCTACATTAATCAAACTATTTTCATATCACCTCCTATTACACTTTCTCATCAAATCTTGACCAATCAAATGCTCTGTAGCATCTGACATACCCCGCCTCCTTCAAGATGCTTCTCATTTGATGTTCTTGACCTCAACCCCTCTATCTGGCAAAGCTTAGATAAAACAAAATGCTATTGGCTGTTTTTTGAATGAGGAGGAGCTACACTATGTCCCGCCCACTCTTCATGATCTTGTTTACTACATCAATTCCCTGCAAGTGTTTGGACTGTGGGATAAACCGGAGCACCCGAATGAAATCAACACAGGGAGAACATGCAAACTCCACACAGGAACACCAACTGAACCAGCCAAGGCTCGCAACCTTCTTGCTGTGAGATCACAATGCTAACCACGGAGCCACCATGCTACCCTAACCTGAAAGTGTTCATATATCTTTATATTAGATAGAAGATTAGCTGAAAATGAGTCGGGAAAAGTGTTCGAGTAATCTGTTGGTTTGTCTTTAACTCCGTGTCTGTGTGTTTTCTTTCAGGCTTCTCCAGGATCATCATCATTATTGGTGTGTGTGCCATTGTGCTGCTGATCAGTGGAATCACTCTGACTGTGTGTAAATTAAGACACAAGAGACGAGGTGATGCTACATTTCCCCCACAATTACCCACAACCCCCTCTGATGGGCTTCTGTATGCATCCGTCAGTTTCCAGAAGCATGAAGAGTCTCCCAGTAAACCTTCAGTCTCCTTTAGGACAGACAAGAGTCACTGTACTTATGCCACGGTCAGTCACTCATCAAACTAGACTAATTCACTCACAACAAGCCACATCAGCGTTTTATTTTTGATCATTTTATTGGTTAGTCTATATAGGAGAGATATAAGTGCATAATCCACAAAGTATGTGCAAGGAAGAGGTTATATCTCTTCCTTTCCTCCGGGAGGAGCTCTGTGTTGTGTTAGGGAGATGGGCTGTAGTTTGGCCTCAGTTGTGTTTCCTTGTGGGAAAGGTAAGGAGGATTGATCCAGCTCAATTTTGTGCGAGTTACAAAATGAAGAGAGGAGTCCATTAAAGGGAAAGCTGCTCTGTTTGGCTTAACCACGGTCATGGTGTCCTTCTAATTTATCCTATCACACACACACAATGCAGAGACATTTTGGGGAAGCACACCAACGAAAAGGGTTACATATGTGTTCGCTTTGATTGGGGTCAGTGTGTTAAACATTTCCACTGCTGCGAGTTGCTACTTTCACATGCTTTCCCCTGCTGACATGTGGTCATGATGAAGACAGATACTAAACAATTGATGCTTTTAGAAAAAAAAAAACTGTCACTGTAAAAAAAATATCTGTAAATAAGCAGTTTTTATATACTGTGATCAGCATAATTGAGTAAACCTCATGTTGAAAATGAATATTTTCTCCATTTCTCAGTAAATATAGGTCATGTATTTTGGTGCATTTGAACAAAACAGATTTATTAAACAGATATATTTATGAAAATGATATTTTAGACACAAACATATTGAGAAATTGAAAGAGAATACAATTAAATTCGAGCTACATATTGCAGAACATAAATTACCACAAAATTTCACCTACATTTTTCCTTTTCTTTTTTTCTTTTTTTTGCTTCTCTTGATTTTTCCTCTTTTTTTTTTTTATAAATTTGTATTTAATATTTTTCTATAACATATACATTTGGCTGTACTCGTTTTTGGATGGTTATTGTAAGCTATTTTGTTAGATTAGCTCCAGATTTGGCTTCAGTAGTGACTAATCTAATGTATATGCACACATGTAATATTGTAGAGCTTCCTGTTAAACATATGAATTTAAAAGAGAGATTTGTGAGAGGTGTACTTATATATGCTGAGCACTGTATTTTTATTTTTTCCTATATCTTTATGCATATAAATTGCATTATGTGATCTTTTTTTCTGCTAACTGCTAACCTTGAAAAGCTGTGAAAAGTTATGAACATTTGTAATAGTGTAAAGTGCTATAATGTCTGGGTTGTTGTACATTACGCTACAAAAACCTTGCTAGTACATTGTCTGTTATTTTACACATTTATTTCTCTAGATAATGTCTGACCAACATCCTAAAATGCATTTCACAACCATTATTAAATGAAAAACACTTGTTAATCACAAATACAGTGTATTTACAGTTAGCAAACTCTTAAGCACGTGAAGCTTTGGAGTTATTATTTGTTTTCTTTCAGAGGTCTTAAAATGTTGTTTTTTTTAACATTAATTATCTTTGATTTAGCTTCGTAAATTCAAGCGGTGCTACTTACTGTACTGTCTCTTTTTAATGGGAAGTTTTCTTTAAATAAATGCTTAATGCAATAATTTGCTTATTTCACTTTTATGATTGTATATGGTTGTTTAGATTTTAAATAAACAATACAAACTGGAAATCATTAGTGTGGTTTTATTTAGGTTCTTGATTATTCTAATATATATATATATATATATATATATATATATATATATATATATATATATATATATATATATATATATATATATATATATATATATATTTATTTATTTATTTATTTTTTAATTATGTATACTTGTATTTTATTGAATGTTTGATCTATCTTTTGCTGTAGCGCATTGGGTTTTAGAGAAGCACATTATAAATAAAATTAGTATTATTATTATTAGCATTAGTATTAGTATTATTATTAGTATTATTATTATTTCTTTTTTGTGTTCAGAGATGATGTTAGTTATAATCAGTAAGTTTGTTTTTTCTCCATTAAACTGAAAAAAAAAAAGATTTCTGCAAAAATTGTTGCAAGCTATTTATATGGATTGAATTTAAACAAACTGAAATGTTCAACTGAGTTGAGTTTGTTTGTTTAAATTCAGCCCAAAATAAATGATTTACAACTACTTTAAGTAAATACAAGGAATCATCTCTGAATTTTTTTTCAGTGTATGTTCGAATGTATGGGCGATGCAGTGGCGCAGTAAGTAGTGCTGTCGCCTCACACCAAGAAGGTCGCTGAGTCGCTGGTTTTTAACCTTGGCTCAGTTGGCATTTCTGTGTGGAGTTTGCATGTTCTCCCTGCCTTCGCGTGGGTTTCCTCCGGGTGCTCCGGTTTCCCCCACAGTGCAAAGACATGCAGTACAGGTGAATTGGGTAGGCTAAATTGTCCATTGTGTATGAGTGTGTGTGAATGTGTGTGTGGATGTTTCCCAGAGATGGGTTGCAGCTGGAAGGGCATCCGCTGCGTAAAAACTTGCTGGATAAGTTGGCGGTTCATTCCGCTGTGGCGACCCCAGTTTAATAAAGGGACTAAGCCGACAAGAAAATGAATGAATAAATGAATATTCGAATGTTAAATAGTCATAAATAAAAACTTTCTACAAAATGCTTAACACAGAGACTGTTCCAGAAAAACTTATATTCCAGATATATTCCTTATGTTCCAGAGAAATTTATATTCTAATGACTAATGATCATAGAAAACAGTAAGTCTTTTGTTGTTATTTGTATAACAAGGCGGTTTTTGTCTCAAAATTTCTCACAAACACTGAAGGTGTTTTTTGTTTGTGTGAACAGACTGTATTTTTCCGTTCAGCTCAAAGCCACAGAATGCATAAGGTTCACACTCGCACACTAGTTTAACTGTGAACATTAAAGACTTCAGGAAACCCACAGTGAGTCTGATGATGAACATTGATTATGAGCTGAAGACAAAACCAACAGCTGTGCATTATAGGTCATAAATCTGCAGCATTTTCTGAAAGTGAAAAACGTAGAATTTACATGGGCGGACCGCCCATATCTATTAACGGCCGCCCAAATATATTTGCAGATCATTCGCTATCGATTAACTAGTGGAAAATCTTATCTTCTCCTCACCTATCAACACTCCCACACACAATCTCACACACTCTGCAGACCCACAGAGACGTGCCTTTTGGCCACTAAAAAAAGTGGCTGTATTTCTAAATATCCTAAAATGTCAGGGAGTTTCGCTTTTGTTTTTAAGCCTATATTTTTGCTTGGCTAACTAACTGCGATCGCACAGCGGCGAGAGCCAGAGAAGCATTAAATACTAAATTCTTTAATAAACCACTTAGAAAAAAAAAAACTTGTCATCGGAGAGGATGAAATGACATTAGCATGTTTTTATTCTTTTGTTCTGTCATTTATCATTTGCTGTATATTCTATTATTTTATGTAAATGTATTATTACATGCATATTCATATCTAAAATGCTTTAGCAATACTGTACAAAATGTCATGAAAGTGTGTGTGTGTGAGAGAGAGAGAGAGATCAGCTTTGAGTGCACATGGCTCCTAAATAGCATGAATGTAAGACCAATAGTTGATTTTGTTTTTATTTTAACAGCCTTGAAAAAAACAGTTGTCATAATGAATAGAAAAAAAAGTAAAAAAATCACACATTTCATTTTTGTTTCTCACATGTTGTTGACCATTTATGTGATGGTAAAAGGTTGTTTCAATCCATCGCAAGTATATTTCAAACATGTGAGAACCACTGAACTCGTCTTTACATTTCTAATGTAATCAAAAATAGTGTTATTTTCAAACAGAGAATATACCAGTAGCAAGTCAAATAATAATTAGTGTTAATAAATTTAACAAAGGAAAAATTTTAAATGGTCTTGCTGCGGTATTTTGAGGGAGACTGTCAGAATGAAAGACTCTTAGAAATTTTGGTGGAGCTTATTTATTTAATTTATTCATTCTATTAGGGGGGATACATTTTTTATTGAGGTTTGAGGGAAAAAATGCTGCTTTAATCTGATTTTTTATTTTATTTTAGTTTATAGTAGATTAAACAGATTTGCTTTTAAATATCTCAATGTTTTTCTGTTTGTTTGTTTGTTTATTTGTTTGTTTGTTTTTGCATTAAAACTGGTCAGTTTGCTGAACATTGAATAGGGTGCTGTTCTTCAGCTTGTGGTTTTCTAGTTATTTTGGTCAAACCGAGATGCACTTCAGCCAACTGCAGGTGTAAAAAAAAAAAAAAAACAGGAAATGGGTTTTCAGTAACCTACTTACAACTTTCCATCATAAAATAATGTAAAATCTTAAAATAGTCTAATCTTAGTGTAATCTGCGTCAGTTTTTCAGTTATAGTGGAGCCAGGCTGAAGCCTTAGATTATTAATATCTATAATTTTATTAATTAAATTATTGCTATGTAAATAAATGAATAATTTTATTTTTTAATTATTTTTTAAGTATTACAATATATATTTTTTAATATTAAATGAATATTTTTTATTATTAAAAGGATAAACACCATTGCTTTCCTTTAATTGCTTTATTTATTTTTTATTTACTGTTTTTTATTCAGACTCTGAACTTATTGTTGTGTATAAGTAATGTAAAATGTAAACACATTTTTATTTTCAGTTTTTAAGGTTGCTTCCAGAGAATCCGACTAATATCAGTGGTTCTGATTGTCTCATTAATAATGTTTCTTATTAAAACTATTATTATAATAATAATTTATGTAATATTAATAATAAATACGTAGTATAATTATTACAACTCTTTTTTAGACTGCATATTTGAATGTTTGATGATTGTTCAAGTTGTATATGATTTATAGTTTTTCTGTATTGAATCCGTGTGATTTATTGGCTGTGTTATTTTTGCTATTGTCGTAGAGTTTGGGGTGTTAGAAAAGTGCATTACAATAAAATGTATTATTAAGATACTGTACATCTACAGGTAAACATAATCCAAAGTGAAGCTCCTGGCTCCATCTAGTGACAAAATTTAAAAATACATCATAACACATTTATATTTATCTGAACATTACATTTCATGGATCATCCAAATTAGTTGTATGTACTAATATTGTATAATAGCTGATTGGGTAAGTAACATGTATTGCCTTGAGTTCTAGTTTTGATGATTGGTAAACTGCACTGATTTCCTTTATTTCTTCATAAACAATGAGGCAATCAGGAAGAGTAAAACTTTGATTAAAATGTGATCATTACAGAGTCATTGTTCATAGAGATGTTTTTATTGCTAAAGTCAGAGATGAAGGGAAATTAACAATAATTAAAAATAAAATCAAGCTCATTATGGATGGTGACATTTATCTGACAGCTGCTGTCCATGGTGCTGAATCCACGTCATACTGTGTTATATTATATTATGTATAGTTTTCTGTATTTAGAATGGAAAAATGTGTTTAAATTTACTACTAATACACATTATCAGAGAAAAAAAATGTAAATTATTTGCAGTATGTGTGGTTTCTAGATCAGTGGTTTCCAACTTCAGTAGCCACATTTAGTTTATCTCTTTGATTTGACTTACAATGTTCAGTTCATGAACCTCAAACATCATGAAGATCTGGACCTGCTGTGTTAAACAAGCAAAAGACATTGAAATAGTGCTGGGGGAAGTCTAAAAGGGATACAGCTGTGGATACTCACATTACTATAACATAATTTTATGACACTGTACAACAATAATTCATATTTTTAAATTACTGGGATGGTTGTGGTAGGGGTATGCATTAATAAAATACAATTTAATAGGTAATTTATAAAAATCATGAATAAAACTCTGTATGATTGCTTTTTACGTAACTGTGGTGGTTGGATTTAGAGTTGGGGTAGGGTAATTTAATAAATAATATGAATAATTCGCACTAACTTCTGACCGCAGTTGTGTCCCTTCTAGCAACAACCATAGTGTTGTGTAGTGTGTTTAAGGCCTGGAGTTGGGAAACACTGATTTAAATAATCTTACATGTGAATTTACATCTTCAGTTTACAGGCGCCATCTAGTGGAAGATTTAAACAACGCAGATCAGATTAAATTGAGTGTGATTATTCTTTTAAGTGTTTGTCCTGTAGGTGTCGCTGTGTGTGCGAATAGGTAAAGCTAGTAAAGCTGCTCATTACTGATAAAGATCTGAAGAAAGAGGAAGTCACTAAAGCAGACTGATGTAGAGACAGAGAGATCCACACACACACACACATTCACACACATCATTCAGAATCAACAACACACTCAAATGTCACAATGAAGATCCTCCTCATTTTCTTCTTCTTGAATTTACAGCTGATCTCAGATCAGAGCTTTTCTCTTTCAGTCACTGGATACTCTGGAGGAAGCCTGATGCTGGATTCTGGACGCTCTTCATCAAGTAACAGTCTGTATCTGTTAAAACACACCCACGGAGGATGGGGTTTAATAATACTAGAGAACAGCAGGCAGGATCTGTGGGTCAGTGACGGAAAGTTCACTCTGTACTTGAACAAAAACAGAAATATGCTCTTCATCAGAGATTTGACGCCGCAGGACTCTGGAAGATACACGATTCGGCTTTCGGCTGTTGAGGTTATGGAAATACACTTGAAGGTGATTGAAGGTGAGTCATTTTGGCCTATTACATTTATACAATTAAAAAATAATACAGTAGGGCAGTGTTTCTCAACCACGTTACTGGAGGACCACCAGCTCTGCACATGTTCCATCTCTCCTTAACCAAACTACTGATTCAGATCATCATTAGCAGAGACTGAAAGACCTGAAATAGGTGTGACAGACAAAGGAGACATCCAAAACATGCAGTGCTGGTGGTCCTCCAGGAACGTGGTTGAGAAACACTGCAGTATCAAGCAATATCTCAAGTATATATAAAGTAGGTTTCCATTTTACAAATGAGACCAAAACAGGATTGGGACAGTAGCTATATTTTCATCCACCTATTTTTATGTGCATTTTAGATTTTTGGACCAAGATGTTCTTAAAATTTGAAAATGTGCATAAATAACTTATGCACATAACTGAGTAGGATAAACTTTTATTCAATAAGAAAAGATGCACATAAACTACGATGGAAACACTTCGACTGAACAAATTCCAGTATGTGCTTTAAAAATGTCATGTGATTGTGTAAGAGATCATGAGACAATGAAAATGTGTGTGAATGTATAAACCAGCAGGCTGAGCACACTGTAACACCTAAAATTTTGATAATGAAAATGCCATAAACGTTTCAGTATTAATGCTATTATATTCATAATGATATCCAGAACTGTCAAGAGCGATTGTACTCCGCATCTCACATTCAAACGCCACCACATGTTCACTGCATGTCGGCATTTGTCTTCTAAGATGCAAAAAATGTATTAAATAAGGAAAAGACTCGCGCAGCTTCCCCAACTGCAGTAAAGTCTCTTTTTACCTTAGAAATACTTTAGATTAATCAGGATGTGTTGATTTTGTTCCCTTTGACTCATTGGAAGGAAATGCTGCTTTATTTGAATGTCTTTTTTTTACATATTCCAGTTTGGCGCATAAAGTTAATTCACATTTTTGGTTAGAAACATACCTCATGATTCTATTTTACAGGATTTTGTGATCTAGTTTTACTACTAATATTGATATGTGCAATTGAAGGTCAGCAAAAAAAAAAAAAAAAAAAAAAAAAAAATATATATATATATATATATATATACATATATATATATATATATATATATATATATATATATATATATATATATATATATATATATAWATATATATATATATATATATATATATATATATATATATATATATATATATATATATATATATATATATATATATAAGGCAGTGGGGTTACATATGGTCAAATAATTTTCCATAGAGTTATAAACATGCTATGACAACATACTGTACGTGTTTGTGTTACTTTTACATTTTCAACTTCATTTTTAAGTAAGGTCAAATTTATTTAGTTTATTTTTGTTTGAGTATAATGTAATTGTGTCAAAATATGTACATGTATTATATAATGGCGACATGTTTTGCAAAAAGATGGAATCAACACAAGTATATGAACAGACTAAAAATATTATTTTGAAAATGTTCAGCTCTAAAACCTTTTCAACATTCCCAAAAGTACATTTCAGTAACATGTTGTCTTATGCTGTATGTACTGTGAATGACAGATTCATGCTGTAAACGGTTGAAGAGACAAGAGGTGGATCTGCGACGGACTGGCAACTTCATCTGTGAATTTTCACATAATCATATTAATGATGAAAAGCTAGTATTCAAAGAAGGAAAAAACTCCATTGATATGATTCTTAACAGCACGTGGAGAATGAGCACCAGGTTCGGTTTGATTAATATGATAGATAAACAACATTTTAAAGTAAGAATTAATGCTGTGACACCAGATGATGGAGGAGTTTATTTATGTGGAGTTTGGGTCAACAAACACTCGTACAGTTACTACATTATTAATACTGTACATCTGTACTTAACTAGTAAGTAAAACAAACTCAAATGTTATTTTAAAGTTTCTGAAATCTGTGTGTGATTTGATGATGTCTGTGATTGACAGCTAAAGTGGGCGTGTCTACAGTGATTGGCTACTCAGGAGCTGCTCTGATGATCAAGTGTGAACATCCTCAACACAAAACCAAGACCAGATACATCTGTAAAGAATCATCAGCTGAATGTTCAGAAGAATGGAGGAAGAATGGAGATGTTTCTGTAGATGTGGACAGCAGAGCAGGAGTCTTGATGGTGTTTTTTAGAGAGCTGAAAGCTGCAGATGCAGGAACATACAGGTGTGGAGTGAAGGACTCTGAACATACTGAGAGATTCACTCAACTTCAGCTCAAAGTCAGACACGGTGAGGAAACAGCAGATACTTTAACTTGAAAATATAAAGTATCTATTCTGACAATCTTTTAACTTTATTTAAAGATGCAAAATATCCAAAAGTCATGAATGAATCTGTTCATCTTGGTGGAGAAGTGAAGATCAGCTGTCAGATGCCAAAAAAATTAAAAGTATGATTCTGCAAAGAGGAGTATAATAAGTGCTCCCAGATCAGGAGAGCATCTAAAGAGCCACAAATGACTCCTGGAGAGAGAGTTTACAATGTGAGTGTCAGAGATGCTGGAGTTTACTGGTGTGGAGCAGAAACCAGAGACACACATCTGACCTTCATCTCCCTGACCACTAAAATCCAGCTCAGCGTCATCAGTGAGTCCATTCAGATGATTCTGGAGTGAATACAGTCTGTTCACCATCATCTGTGTGTTAAATGTGTGTGTTTGTGTGCAGTGTCTCCAGTCGTGAGACGTGAAGGAGAATCTGCTCAGATCTTCTGCCCTTATGATTCAATCTATCAATCAAAGTCAAAGTCTCTCTGTAAGGGGAAGTGCTCCACTAGAGACACACGTCCTCTGGATGAGACTGTGAGAGAAGAGAAAGAGAGACTGACTCTGCATGAAGACGTCACAGCAAGCGTCTTCACCGGGACCATCACTGGACTGACAGCAGAGGATGCTGGGAAATACTGGTGCGCAGTGACATTAGACAGAGAGCTGAATTATCTTTACACTCATCTGATGGTCATCATCAAGCAGGGTGAGGAAGCTTCACACGTCTGAATGTGGAAAACTAGGCCTGTCCACTGATGTTCTTGTGTTTCTGCTCATTTCCAGAGCTGAGCTTGACTAAGTATGAAGGAGACGACGTGTCCATCCAGTGCAGACATCATGATGGAGATCAGAAAAGCTTCTGCAGAGCACATGAAGCCTCCGCGTGTGTGAAGGATGGAGATTCACTGGAGACCATCAGAGATGCTCGATTCTCTATCAGTGATGAAGCGTCTGCTGGAGTCTTTAATGTCAACATCACTGATCTGAGAGCAGACGACTCTGGGGTGTACTGGTGTGGAGCTCATGCTGTCACTAAAGTCAACCTCAGGGTTAAAAAGGGTAAGAAAAGAGCACACTACAGCTAATCTAATTGTACCTTTGTTCATATTGTTTCTATCTTTTGTCTTGTCTCTAAACCTAGTTCTGGAGGGCTGCACCCTGAGTTTAGATTTAACCACAACACCTGATTCAGTTATTCTGGTTTATTTGAAAACAACAAGGTATCTGCGTTGGAGAAGGGTTAGAACTAAACTCTGCAGGAATGCAGCCCTTCAGTAACTGAGCTGGACACCTCAGACACTTCCTCTAGCTTCTGGCAGAATCCCAAGGCATTCCCAGACAAGTTCTTGTCCTTTTGGTCATAACTGAAGCTCATGACTATAAGCGAGATTAGAAATGTAGATTGATTATTAAATCAAGAGCTTTGCCTCCCTGCTCAGCACCTTCATCACAGGAGAGCGGTATATCGATTTACCGATTAGTAAGTCACAGACAGCCCTGGCTTTCCTTTCCTGAATCTGAGATTGTCTTCTACCATGTTATCTCCAAACTAATCCCGTGCCTGAGTTTTCCATTCTGACTCAATGTCTCTAGCCTCCTTCAAGAGTTGAAAATCTGCCTCTCACATTGTTCGACCAGATAGCCACGATTTGTTTGGGTCAGTCCAGCTTCCTCCTTTGCCATCAGTTGGCAGCTCTGCCCGTTCTTTACTGAAGTGTCTAATACATACAGCTGTAAGTCAGATGATCATAAATGAAAGCTTGGTACTCCACACTACGTTTTTTGGGCTGCGAGCACAAACTAACTCCAGGAACAGACCTGTCCATCACTCAAAGACACAAGAGGGTGACTATCTTGCTCCATGGGGAGAAATTCAGCACATGGTGGCTGAGCTGGGGAAATAAGCAAGCCCAAACCAACTCACTGCCTCTAATCGTGGACTAGTTCCAGAGGCCGGACATAGAGGTGAGACCTACTATCTCTTGTTGGTACCATTCAACTTCCTGCACAAGCTCAGGCTCCTTCCCCCGGTGATGAGACATTCCATGTCGCAGAGCCAGTTTCCATGAGAAATGTTTGTTGTCATTGCTCTGGCCTTTAACCACCGGCCAATGCACAACACACCAAGGGTCCGTTCTTCGTACATGGATTACTCAGTTAGCTGGATTTGGATATTGACGATTTGACACGATCCAGGATCGTTTCGTTCTTCAAAGCTGATCCGAGAGTTGTTGTCATAGCAACAGTTCCTGATCGGGAGCAGGTTCAATTCATATTAGATCGGCTCAGTTCAAGCAAATATAATACAAAAAGTATGTACCGAATTCTGATATTTACTTACAGTAGTAGTTATATACACTTGGGAAAAGAGTAAATATTTTTTAAACTATATATATATATATATATAAAGTTATAGTTATTAATAAAATAAATAAAGTTATACATATTAATAAAACATGCAATCTGCACTCTCGAAATGAAAGTACAAAGACTGCCACCTGGTGGTGCACAGAGAAAACTTATTGATATGAACTTTTTAGATCGCTTAGTACAAATTGTGTATAATAAACAGGCAGAATATGTGACTTTTTTAAAGCAATAATACATTTATGCAGTCATGAACATGTTTTGATAGTTAATATGCCGGTGATTTGATGCTTCACAAAAGTTGCAGACGCCTTTACCAATATCAAAATGCTTTTGTAAACAACCAGTTATTCTTTACACCGATTAAAAAAAACAGCTACTATTATTAAACAAATCTTTTCTAAATGTAGAACTAAATACACTGATATGCATTGAAATACATGATGAATACTCTTGACACATGAAAGTGTAAAGCCTGCAGCTCACAACAAATGTGGAAGGTTATTGCGTGTCATATTCAACAAGCCGTTTACTGCTAATTTGATGTAATTTTGCTCACATGGAAAATTGAATATTAATCAGATGATGTCATTACGCTGCTGTGCCGTCAGCCAATCGTTGCATTGCTGATCATGATTTCGAGGATCGATAGATCTGTCCTTCACAACACACACTGCATGATCTCAGATCAGTTTATCCAGACATTCTAATCTGATTCGCGAAGTTGTTTGAAGAACCAAATTAGCGAGAGATCAGTTATCAAGATTAAAAGATCCAGGATCTGCCAAATCATCTTAGATCATTTAAGTGAGGTACGAAGAACGGACCCCAGGGGCCTCATGTACAAAGACTTGCGTTGAATTCATACTAAAACATTGCGTATGGACAAAGCTGTAAATGTGTGTACGCAGTAAAAAAAAAAATCTGATATATGAAACACTGCATATGCAGAATCCTATGCACATTCTCTTTGTACGTCTGAATAAACGTGAAACTGAGCGCACGTGCACGAGCACAAAACCCCTCCCTGCCTCCTCCCCATATGAATATGCTAATGACTCCACTTTGGCAAAAACAAATGAAAAAGCAATGGCAAAAGCAAGCAAGAAGAGAAACCTCACAGAATGTGAATTGGAGGTGCTCCTGTCTGAGGTAGACTAGAGAAAAACTGTGTTATTTGCAGGTTTGTCCTCGGGAATTAATAACAAACAAATAAAATAGAGTGAGAGAGATTAGCTGACGCGGTTAACACAGTGGGGTCTGAACATCGCACTGAGAGTGAATTAAAAAAGAAATGGTCCGATGTAAAGGCGCAGGTTAAGACAAGAACAGTGGTGCACCGTCAAAGTGTGGACAGAACAGGCAGGGGAACAGTGGATGCTGAACGAACACCCTTTGAGGAGAGAGTTGCCTCAATTGCAATCAGAGTTGAATTGAATTTTACAACTTTTACATTAAAAGATATTTAAAAAATATTATAAAATAAATAAAGTGCTAACTCCAAAACCAGAGTCTTGTGCAATAAGCAGGATGTTTTTTTTCTGAACATTTTGGCACTGGTTTTTATTGTACAATTCCATATGATTGAATTGTTTAATTCATTCATATGTTTTTTTTTTTTTTTTAATCGGGTAAAAGCCTTGTGCAACATAAAGAGCCCATATTCATGCATATCTGACCTATGTTTGGCTCAAACCATAACAGCAGCAATTAATTTAATTGGTTTAAAACCGAATGTCTATTGAATGTCAAACTAAGTTTACCGCGGTTCAACAGCATGATATGGAAACCTTAAATACCTGCTAGACATGCGGATGATCCCGCCCCATACAGCTGCCATTGCACGGCTCAAAGATGCTTTGTAGTGTGCAATTTAACACAACTGCCTCTAGGAGTCGTCAATGGAAATAAAACAAACACACAAGAAATGCACGTACGCCAGGCATGAAGTTGACGTGGACCAACATACATTCTCACGTTCATTTCATCGTTAGTAAATCCAAACGTGAGCGTGAAACCTGGCATACGCAAAGGTTTTGTGCGTACCCAGCATTGATACATGAGGCCCCTGGACGTTTTTGTTTTGGGAGTTTGGGAGACCCAACCATAGACATTTGGCTTTAGCAATACAATAAGGACAGACTTCAGCTTGGCAATATATCTAAAATAGAAAAAAAAAAAAGTATTACTGATCATTTTAGTCACAATTATTCTATAAAACGGATATACAAACCTTAAGTTTTAAAACAGATGCTTATGTTAGAAATAATTAGCATAAAAGAATAGAAGACTAAACATTAACATCATGAAATTTGGTAATTAAGTAAATGTCCTGTATTTCTGTTTGTCTTTTATTATTGCTGTTTGTGTGTTGATTTTATTTTTGTTTTTTTGTTTTTTTTTTAGATTTTTCTCTGATCATCATTATCATCATTGATGTGTGTTTGTTTGTGCTGCTGATCTGTGGATGCTGTACTCTGATTGTGTGTAAAATAAGACACAAGAGAACAGGTTGGACCATTTATATCATGAAGTATTTAATCAGTTTGAGTCTCTAAACTACAGTAAATCTCTCTTTATCAGATGCTGTGTTTGTCAGAGTTTCTCTCTCTCTCTCTGTCTCTCTCTCTCTCTCTCTCTCTGATTAATTCATTTTGTTTTGTTTAATTAGAGAAAAACTCGACATCAAACAAGAGAGCTAATGTGAAAAACACAACGGTGAGTTACAGTGTGTGCTTTACATTTACAATTTTATTTTTGTTTATTTCTCGTTTTACATTTTGTTGTAATAGAAATAACAATGCATGTCTTTTTAAATGACATGAACAATCCATGACGATAATTTCAATATCATTATTAAATATAACAGTATGTTATGTTTAAAAATCTTCTCATGAATAATCAGAGCAAGAATAATTTAATGGCTGGTTTAACTATATTTAAGAATCACATCTTAGCCTCAAAACACTTATTAAGTGCAATCCTTATGCTTTTCCATCACACCACCAATGAGCAGGGCCAGACGGAATCTGCGGACGTTTTTTGCTATTTCTGCTGAGAATTTTGGTAAAAATCTGCGGATTTCTGCGGAATTATTTTAGGAGTATCCAGCAGAGTATCATAACTAAAACCTTAATATATGAAATAAAAAGTAATAAATTACTAAATAAAAACTGAATAAATTTAGATTTACACATTTACAAAAAGTAAATAAACAGAATTAATCATGGGCTAAAAATTTGTAGAAATCTGCGGAATTCTGCGGAAACTCTGTGGAAAATCTGCGAAATTCTACGCGTGCAGATTCCGTGTGGGCCTACTGATGAGTAATTCTTATATGTGTTCCTGCTGTGCAAATCACTCTTGTATTTGATGTGCACATAGACAGAGAGGGGAGGGGGGGGGGGTGTTTTGTCTGATTTCTCAGCTCATTTTCTCTTGATTTCCACATGTTCAGTCATCAGACAGCGGACATGATCCTGCATCAGTGATCAGTCGTAATGAAGGATCTTCTGATGAGCTTCTGTACGCATCCGTCACTTTCCAGAAGCATCGAGAGTCTCTCAGTGAAGCTCCAGTCGCCTTCAGGACAAGTCAGGTTTACTCTGATTATGCCACAGTCGTATTTCCACAGTAAACTAGACTAGCTCACCCATCAGACTAGACTAACTCACCCATCACAGATCGTCACAGCATTCATTCATTTTCTTGTCGGCTTAGTCCCTTTATTAATCCGGGGTTGCCACAGCGGAATGAACCGCCAACTTATCCAGCAAGTTTTTACACAGCGGATGCCCTTCCAGCAGCAACCCATCTCTGGGAAAATCATCACAGCAGTAGTTCTTCATTTATTAGTTGATGTTTTGCTGGCATGCACAGATGACCGATCTGCCAATTCTGGGTTGGGTTTGATTGTTGTTCTGCTCACTGTGTTGAAATTTAACTGCTGCTCGTGTTGCTTTTTTTTACACCATCAAAATAGTTCATCATCTCGCTTTATCTGATCTGGTGACCAAGACAGGAATGAATCATTCAGAGTTAAAATCATCAAAGTATTTTCTCAATAGCTGAATATAAATTAGCTTTTGCCTGCTTTAGTTTCATAAATTGAATTATAAGATTTTATTTTGCTTCTAATAAATGCCTCATGAATTAACTTGCTTATACACTTGTCTGTTCCCTCTGCTCATCTATCGCCCATAGACAGTAGAGCATTCAGCTGCTCTGCTCCCCAGCTTTAGAACTCACTGCCACCTGAAACATTGACCCTTACATTATTCAATACAAGACTCAAAACTCACTTATTTAATGACTTGTATCACTTAATAGTATCTGCACTATTGTTGTGTATACTTTTATATTATTTCTCTTGTTGTTTTATTGTATGGTGTAAATAAAATAAATAAAATGTGTTATTATTATTTTTTTTATTATTATTATTATTATTTTAGTGTACCAATATATTTGCTGATGTTGTTTTTTTTCAGTTCATTTTTAAATTGGTTCTCAATTGTGATGTATTTAGTAGATTTCAGTTGTAAAATAATATTTTTATGAACACAATTTGTTTGTGGTTATTAATTGTTTATGATATTAGTCATAGAAAATGAAAGATAGAATTATTATTGCAGTGACAATGTTTAAAATTGACTAAAACATTTATGTTACATACTGATGATGTAACTTCTTTCAAAGAAAGAAATGAATAATAAAAATAACAATAATGATGATGATGATTTATTGTTATCATAAAAACAGCAATAATTTAGTTTTTATACTGTGGTTAATTCTGAGGCAGCTTTATAAAGTCAGGAAGTTTCTCTTGAACCTGAAGGTGTTTTTTGTTTGTGTGAGCAAAATGGTTTTTTTTTTTCCATCCAGCTCAAAGCCACATGAAGCAGCTGAAGGTTCAGGCTCTCAAACTAGTTTAACTGTGAACTGTGAAAGCCGCAGTGAGTCTGATGATGAACACTGATTATGAGCAGAAGACTAAACCAGCAGCTGCATCTGCAGCATCTTCTGAAAGCGGAAAACACGACTTTACATCTGTAAACCTGAATAAAGTCTAATAATCAAACAGGCAATATACCAATAATAGTAAAAGTCAAATGAATTTAACAAAGGAAATATTAAAAATGATTGTGTTGTGACTTGTTGCGGTATCATGAGTGAGACTGTCACAATAAAAGACTTTTGCTGTAGTTGATTTTAATATGAACGTATTCATTCTTTTAGTGGGATTTATTTGCTTTATTGATGAAAAAACTATTATGTTTCAGAAATAAATGCTCTTTAATCTTATTTGTCTTCATACTATTGTTATTGTGTGTTATTCATGGTTTCTTCTAAATATCTCAATGCTTTTCTGCTGTTTGCTGGGTGGATTTAAAGGTCAGTTTGCTGAAGATCAAGTTGTGCTGTTCTTCAGCTTGTGGTTTTCTAGTTATTCTGACCAAACCAAGATGCATTTCAGGCAATTGTGTAAACAACAGGAAATGGGGTTTCAGTACAGGCATGTAACCTACTTTCCACTTTCCTTTATAACATAAGAATGAATAATGCAAAATCTAAAACTGTTTGTCATGTAATCTGCTTCAGTTGTTCACAGTTATGTAGCAGAGCAGATTAAGTCTTAGATTGTTATCAGCAGAATTAGGCTATTATTAATTTTATTATTATTTTTAAAGTTCATTTAGCAGGTCAACTATAAAAAGTAAATAAATCACAGCTATTACACTAAACGGTCAGCAAAAAAAAAATAAATAAAAAAAAATTAAAAGTGTATTAATTTTATTTCAGTCAAAAAATGTACAAAAGGTCAGAATGCCTATTTACATGTAGAAGAAAATCCCTTTGCAGCATTATTTTGAAAATTATACAGGACTGCTCGTGTAGTTTCTGAATTCAATTATAAAATTAAAAGCCTTCCTCAATGGCCGATACTGGTCATCATAAAATAAGCTGTGGTTGTTTGTGCGTCTGTCGTTGTGTGTGTCTTTGTTTACTGTGCCGAATTCGTATCTTTTAATTCAGGTTATAAATATTCAAATATACTGTAACGCGTTGTAAAGCAAATGACCCTGAAGCGCTGTTTGGTTTTCTCCTTATATGGCGCTGAGCGCTGTGCTTCCGTTTAAAGACATGTGCAGATGCCAGACTTGGATGCTTTTAAATAGTGTGTTAAACTGTTTTATTCAGAAATAAGTGTGAATGTTGCGTTCTCGTGCAGCAGAATGCAACGAAATTAAATTAAATATATATATATATATATATATATATATATATATATATATATATATATATATATATATATATATCCAATAGAGATGTGCATAGCAAACAGATTTTTTATTATAAACAGGATAAACTGCATTGATTTCCTTTAGTTACGCTGGTACTCATTTCTGTTCAGACACTGAACATTTTACAGTCTGTCAAAACATGTTATAAGATCAAAAATGCAAAGTAATTTCTTCAAACTAATTTTAATTTCAAGGTTGTTTAAGAAAATCTTACTAATATCAGTGATTCTAATGACCCCATTCATCATGCTTTTATTATATTATTATTATTATTATTTTTTTTTTTATTATTATTATTATGGGCGATGCGATGTGGTGTCGCCTCACAGTTAGAAAGTCGCTGGTTCGAGCCTCCGGGTGGTCCGGTTTCCCCCACTGTCCAAAGACATGCGGTACAGGTGAATTGGGTTGGCTAAATTGTCTGTAGTGAATGTGTATGGTTGTTTTCCAGAGATGGGTTGCAGCTGGAAGGGCATCCACTGTGTAAAACATATGCTGTGGCGACCCCTGATTAATAAAAGGACTAAACCAAAAATACACTGAATGAATGAATGAATTATCATAGTAATAACAATAATTTATATAATATCAAATGATCAAATTATTGTTCAAGTTGTTTATGATATATTATTTTTCTGTATTGAATTCTTGTGATTTATTGGCTGTGTTATTTTTACTATTGTTGTAGTGTTTTGGGTTTTAGAAAAGCACATTACAATTTTATTATTATTGTTATTATTATAATTATTATTCTGTACATCTACAAATGAAAAAATTCCAAATTGAAGCTCCTGGCTTCATCTAGTGTCAAAAAGTTAAAAACACATCATAACACATTTATATTTATCTGAACATTACATTTTCTGGATCATCAAAATCAGTTGTATGTACTGTTACAGCCAGCTCGCTCCCGACCGTACCATAAAAAGAATCAGACACACAAAAAGGTATATAATGAAAAAAAAAACATTTATTAAAGGGAAGAATAAAGTATAACAAACTGTCTAGGGATTTGAAATAAATAAGAAATTTAGATGAAATTCTCTCAACAAAATACAAAACAAAACATAAGACGGCAACACAAAAGAGTTGGAGCAAAACGACATCTCTGTGGAATAACGGTCCACCAGAGGAAGTGCCGTTCTTCACAAAACAAAATTCAAATATATACATTCTCCATCCATAAATTAACTAATTAACGGTGACGTCACATTGCTAGGCCAGCGAAAGGTAAGAAAGAGAAGACAGGGTCGTAACAGTAATAATATTGTATAACAGCTGATTGGGTGTGTAATATGTATTTCCTAGAGTTCTGGTTTGGATGATTAGTAAACGGCGCTGATTTCCTTGATTTCTTCATAAACAATGAGGCAATCGGGAAGAGTGAAACTTGACTTAAAATGTGATCATTACAGAGTCATTGTTCATAGAGATGTTTTTATGACTAAAGTCAGAGATAAAGGGAAATTCAATAAATAAAAATAAAATCAAGTTTATTAATGATGGTGACATTTATCTGAAAGCTGCTGTCCATGGTGCTGAATCCACACCTACCTGTGTTATATTATATCATGTATAGTTTTTCTGTGTTTAGAATCCAAAAATTTGTTTAAATTTACGAATACAAATTATCAGAGAAAAAAAAAAGTTAATTATTTGCAGTATGTGTGGTTTTTAGATCCGTGGTTTCCTACTTTAGTACCCACATGTAGTTTATCTCTTTGATTTGACATACAATGTTCAGTTCATGAACCTCAAACATCATGCAGACCTGGATTTGGTGTGCAAAACAAGCAAAAGACATACAAATAGTGCTGGGGAAAGTCTAGAAGGTATACAGCTGCATATACTCGCATCAATACAGCATATTTTTATGACACTGTACAACAATAATTCATATTTTACATGACTGTGATGATTGAGTTTAGGGTTGGGGTAAGGGTAGATGTTAATAAAATACAGTTTCAATATTAACTAAGCTAAAATATGAACAACACTTGGTATAGATACTGTTTTACATCATTGAGATGGTTAGGTCTAGGGTTGAAGTAGGGGTAGATGGAAATAAATTACAATTAGTAATTTAATAAATAATATAAATAATTCTAGTTTATTTCTGGCCACAGCTGTATTCCTTCAAGCAATTTATTTCCAGTATGTGTGGTCTCTAGATCAGTGGTTTCCTACTTCAGTACCCACATTTAGTTTGTCTCTTTTATTTGACATACAAGATTTAGCTTGTGGACCTTAAAGATCATGCAGATCTGAATCTGGTGTGTAAAACAAGCAAAAGACATAGAAATAGTGCTGAGGAAAGTCTAGAAGGGATACAGCTGCGGATACTTTCATCAATACTGCATATTTTTGTGACACAACAATTCAGATTTTTTGGGTTTAAGTTTAGCGGTGATTTAATAATAATGCTACTAAAACAATTTAAGGGGTAATTTAATTAAAATATGAATAATGCCTGGTATATTTAGTGTTTTTACATTGCTGTGATGATTAAGATTAGAGTTGGAGTGGTGGTAGACGCTAATAAAATAGAATTAATGGGTAATTTAATAAATAATATTAATAATTCTCATTTACTTCTGTCCACCGCTGTATACCTTCTAGCAATAACCATAGTGCTTTGTAGTGTGTTTAAGGCCTGGAGTTGAGAAACACTGATCTAAATAATCTTACATGTGAATTTACATCTTCAGTTAACAGGCGCAGCGACGCAGTGGCACAGTAGGTAGTGCTGTCAAATCACGGCAAGAAGGTCGCTGGTTCGAATCCCTGTGTTCGCATGGGTTTCCTCCGGGTGCTCCGGTTTCCCCCACAGTCCAAACACATGCAGGTGAATTGGGTAGGCTAAATTGTCCGTAGTGTATGAGTGTGTATGGACGTCCCCCAGAGATGGGTTGTAGCTGGAAGGGCATCTGTTGCATAAAACGTGTGCTGGATAAGTTGGCGGTTCATTCCGCTGAGGCAAAGACTAAGCCAAATAAATGAAGGGACTAAGCCAAAAAGAAAATGAATGAATGAAGGAGTGTACATGCGCCATCTAGTGGAAGATGCGATTAAATTGAGTGTGGTTTAGTACTTATCTGAAGTAGATTCAGTGTTTGTCCTGTAGGTGTCGCTGTGTGAGTGAATAAAGCCAGTAAAGCTGCTCATTACTGATAAAGAACTGAAGAAAGAGGAAGTCACTAAAGCAGACTGTTGTAGATCCACACACACTCATCATTCAGCATCAACAACACACTCAACTCAAGTCACAATGAAGATCCTCTTCATCTTCTTTTTCTTGACTGTACAGCTGATCTCAGGTCAGATCTTTTCTCTTTCAGTCACTGGATACTCTGGAGGAAGCCTGATGCTGGATTCTGGACGCTCTTCATCAAGTAACAGTCTGTATCTGTTAAAACACACCCACGGAGGATGGGGTTTAATAATACTAGAGAACAGCAGGCAGGATCTGTGGGTCAGTGACGGAAAGTTCACTCTGTACTTGAACAAAAACAGAAATATGCTCTTCATCAGAGATTTGACGCCGCAGGACTCTGGAAGATACACGGTTGGGCTTTCTGCTTTTGAGGATATGGAAATACACTTGAAGGTGATTGAAGGTGAGTCATTTTGGCCTATTACATTTATACAATTAAAAAATAATACAGTAGGGCAGTGATTCTCAACCGCGTTACTGGAGGACCACCAGCTCTGCACATGTTCCATCTCTCCTTAACCAAACTACTGATTCAGATCGTCACCATTAGCAGAGACTGAAAGACCTGAAATAGGTGTGACAGACAAAGGAGACATCCAAAACATGCAGTGCTGGTGGTCCTCCAGGAACGTGGTTGAGAAACACTGCAGTATCAAGCTATATCTCAAGCTATTTAAAATGGGATTCCATTTTAACAATGAGACCAAAACAGGATTGGGACGGTAGCTATGCTTCCCTCCACCTATTTTTGTGTGCATTTTGGATATGCCCATTAAAAATCAGTTGAAACGCCGAGATGTACATACATTTTGAAAATGTGCATAACTGAATAAGATAAACCTTTTATTTGATAAGAAAAGATGCACATAAACTATGGTGGAAACTTCAGTATGTACATTAAAACAAGCCATGTGATTATGAGATAAGAGATTGTGTGATGATGAAAATGTGGGTGAATGGACAAACCAGCAGGCTGAGCACACTGTAAAACATCTGAAATGTTGTTTTGGTCATTCTAAAACCTCTTAACCGTTTCAGTATCAGTGTTATTATATTTTTTTATGACCTCCAGAACTGTCCAGAGCGTCTGTGCTCTGTGTCTCATGCCTTCAAATGCCACCACGTATTCATTGCGCATCAGCATACTGTCTTCTAAAGCACAAGTCATTTATTAAATAAAGAAAAGCTTCACACAGCTTCTCCTACTTTAGTAAATGTTGTTTTTATTTTAGATATTTGACGGCATTTAATTGTGTCGTGACGATTTTGTTCTCTTTGACTCGTTGGATGGAAACAGCCAATGAGTCTTTTTTACAGCATTTAGCAATCTAGTTTTATAGTTTTGTATGTACAAAGTACTCAGTTGTAAACAAATAACGTTAAAGTTTAAAACTAGCACTGGTGTAGTGTGAAAACAGCAGTAGATACTGTTGATTTTTTTACAACAATTAACAATACAAAGTGTTGAATTTACACACGGTTGGTGTAAAAAATGAACACCATCAGAAGTATAAATTTTACACTCCATAGTTTGGACACATACACTCTTAGTCAGTGTTAAATTTGACACATTGGGTGTTATTTTTACACTTGTGATATTGCTGTGTGTTTGCCTGAAAGTAATAAGTTATTAAATTATCCAGATGAATCATTTTAACTTGAATGAACTTAAACTGACTTGTTTAACTTTACAAAAAAAAGATAATGAAAAGATTAATGAAAGATTTCTATTCCTTTTTTTTTTTTTTTTGCAATTTAAATTAATATTTTAGCTCATAAAAATCACCTCAACTTGTTGTCTATATGTGGATAAAAGTATTTATTCAGAATTGTAAAGATATTACAAGGTTAAATCATGATGGTCATGTGTGTTACGTCAAAGACAAGAGGTGTGTCTACTCAGATCTTTACAAAGGTTTACAAAGTCTAAAAAAGGAAACATAACTATTTTTTTAAAATGTCTGGTGTAAAATCCTAATAAACATTTACTATTTTACTATTTTATTTATTTCCGTTAGGATTACCTAAATGATTTACATTTGCTAAATGTCAGAATAATGAAAGAAATGTTTTATTAATTTCTAGACAGTCACAAGTTTGTACACATATCCTTGATTTTTTTTTAGCTTTGCTTTTAAACTCTATAACTTTGGTCAGATGTTTTGGGTCTCCTTCCACAAGCTTCTCACAATAGTTTGCAGGAATTTTGGCCCATTCCTCCTGACAGAATTGCTGTAACTGAGTCAAATTTGTTGGCTGTCTTGCTCGCACAAGCTTTTTCAACTCTGCCCACAAAGTTTCTGTAGGATTGAGATCAGGGCTTTGTGATGGCCACTCCAATACATTCACTCTGTTGTCCTTAAAGCACATTTGAACTAATTTGGCAGTGTGCTTATAGGGTCATGGTCTGTTTGGAAGAGCCATTTGTGGCCAAGTTGTAATTTCCTGGCTGATGTCTTGAGATGTTGCTTCAGTATTTCTCCATAATCTTCTTTCTTCATGATGCCATCTATGCATACTTCACAGTTGGGATGGTGTTTCTAGTAACACTGGTCATTATAGCCAAACAGTTCAATCTTAGCTCCATCAGAGCACAGGACATGTCTCCAAACATTAGTCTTTTCCCAGTGTCATTCAGCTAATGGTAATCTGGCTTTGTTGTTGATTCTGGCTTGTTGATTCTCCATGTTGTCACACAAGAAAGCAGCGAGTTTGAGCTTTTTCTTCAATACTATTCTACAGTTGTGCCTCACATTAACTCAAATGTTGTCAATTAGCCAATCAGAAACTTCCAAAACCTTCACATCATCATTTGAGCTTTTTCAGAGGCAGAATAATCTTATTGTGTGTAAACTTGTCTTTCAAGAAAAGTTATAACAATTTCTCAAACAAAAATCTCTCATTATTCTGCTATTAAGCACAACAGAAACACATGTGATCATCTTAACTTACCTAAAAGAGAAAAAGTTTAATAACATTAACATCTGACCTTTTTTAAATGGTTTTGTGCCTTTTTATACAGTGTATGTTAGCTTCTGCTTTCAACTGTACATATTTTCTAAAGTAATAAGTGGATTAGAAATGGCCACAAATTTAGCTGATGAGGGTAATGATTGGACAGCATTTTGACAATATTATACATGTATTTTATAACAGCCAAGTGTTTTGCGAAAGGATGGAATAAACACACAAATGTGTGAACAGACAAATAATATAATAATTTGTGAATATTTAGCTCAAAAACTTCCTCAACACTACTCAACTAACCAAAAGTACATTACAGTAGCATGTTTGTCTTATACTGTACATACTTTAAATGACAGATTCATGCTGTAAACGGATGAAGAGACAGGAGGTGAATCTGGGACGGACTGGCATCTTCTTCTGTGAATATTCACAGAATCATATTAACCATGACAAGGTTGTCTTCAAAGAAGGAAAAAACTCCATTGATGAGATTATTAACAGCACATGGAAGCAAGTCAGGTTCAGTTGGTTTAATATTAGAGATAAACGACACTTCAATGTAATAATTACTGCAGTGAAAGCAGATGATGGAGGAGTTTATTTATGTGGAGTTTGGATCAACGAACACTCGTACAGTTACTACATTATTAATACTGTACATCTGCAGATTATTAGTAAGTAAAACAAACTCTGTTAAATTTAATTTAGTTTCTGAAATCTGTGTGTTTTGATGATGTTTGTGATTGACAGCTAAAGTGGGCGTGTCTACAGTGATTGGCTACTCAGGAGCTGCTCTGATGATCAAGTGTGAACATCCTCAACACAAAACCAAGACCAGATACATCTGTAAAGAATCATCAGCTGGATGTTCAGGAGAATGGATGAAGAATGGAGATGTTTCTGTAGATGAGGACACCAGAGCAGGAGTCTTGATGGTGTTTTTTAGAGAGCTGAAAGCTGCAGATGCAGGAACATACAGGTGTGGAGTGAAGGACTCTGAATATACTGAGAGATTCACTCAACTTCAGCTCGACATCAGACATGGTGAGGAAACAGCAGATACTTATATATATATATAAATAAGTATATATACTTTATATGTATATAAAGTATCTCTTCTGACATTATTTTATCTTTATTTAAAGGTGCAAAATATCCAAAAGTCATAAATAAATCTGTTCATCTTGGTGGAGACGTGAACATCAGCTGTCAAATGGCAAAAAAAATGAAAGTATATTTCTGCAAAGAGGACAATCAGAGGTGCCAGATAATGAGAGCATCTAAAGAGCCACAAATGACTCCTGGAGAGAGAGTTTACAATGTGAGTGTCAGAGATGCTGGAGTTTACTGGTGTGGAGCAGAAACCAGAGACACACATCTGACCTTCATCTCCCTGACCACTAAAATCCAGCTCAGCGTCATCAGTGAGTCCATTCAGATGATTCTGGAGTGAATACAGTCTGTTCACCATCATCTGTGTGTTAAATGTGTGTGTTTGTGTGCAGTGTCTCCAGTAGTGAGACGTGAAGGAGAATCTGCTCAGATCTTCTGCCCTTATGATTCAATCTATCAATCAAAGTCAAAGTCTCTCTGTAAGGGGAAGTGCTCCACTAGAGACACACGTCCTCTGGATGAGACTGTGAGAGAAGAGAAAGAGAGACTGACTCTGCATGAAGACGTCACAGCAAGCGTCTTCACCGGGACCATCACTGGACTGACAGCAGAGGATGCTGGGAAATACTGGTGCGCAGTGACATTAGACAGAGAGCTGAATTATCTTTACACTCATCTGATGGTCATCATCAAGCAGGGTGAGGAAGCTTCACACGTCTGAATGTGGAAAACTAGGCCTGTCCACTGATGTTCTTGTGTTTCTGCTCATTTCCAGAGCTGAGCTTGACTAAGTATGAAGGAGACGACGTGTCCATCCAGTGCAGACATCATGATGGAGATCAGAAAAGCTTCTGCAGAGCACATGAAGCCTCCGCGTGTGTGAAGGATGGAGATTCACTGGAGACCATCAGAGATGCTCGATTCTCTATCAGTGATGAAGCGTCTGCTGGAGTCTTTACTGTCAACATCACTGATCTGAGAGCAGACGACTCTGGGGTTTACTGGTGTGGAGCTCACCTCATCACTAAAGTCAACCTCACGGTTATAAAGGGTAAGATAAGAGCACACTACAGCTAATCTAATTGTACCATTGTTGAGTATATTTTTTGTCATTGATCAGCAAAACATGCATAGCATGCCATAATTTCATCCATACATTCTCCAACTGAGCTGTAGTCTCAGCAAGAGGCTCTTAAATTTTATTTTAAATGGACTTTTGTTGAGTATAATTTTTGTCAATTATCAGCAAAATATGAATGCCATTATTTCATCCATACCCCTTCAAGTTGATCTGGGTTGTGAGGACAGGACTCTCAGCCAGACTTCTCCCCAAACCAGGCATGTCAAACTTAGTTCTGGAGTTCTGCAGTCCTGCAGAGTTTATATTCAACCTAATTAAATCCAGTTGATCCAGCTAATCAAGCCATTCATTCAACCCAGGCCCATTGTGTAAACGTAGCCCCGCGGACGTTTCTGGAGGCCATGAAATACGTCCCAGGAGGTATGTAATTGCGCAGTTTTTGTTTACGCGAATCAACGAGAGGCCACTGTGCCGCGCTTTTTCACATCTCGAACGCCTCTCAGGAGCATTCGCCGTTTGTGCCCGCGCTGTTCTCGTGCGAAAAGCCACTGGAGGCCGCTGTTGAACGACCGTCTGTCCGACTGACTGATTGACTTAACGATCGACTGGGCGGCTGGCCAATCGGCCGACCCAGCCCGCCCTCCTCCTCCTCCTTCCTTAAACCCAAGCGACGATTTACAAGCCGTCCAGAAAAGAAAAGCAAAAGCCCTCGTCCAATTTTGACCGCGTTTTCAGATTTCGCTGCATTCTCGCCCCGTCACAAACTCGTTCGCTTTTATTGTTTGGATTCTGTTTTTCATCTTACATGATTCCTGGAACCGCTCTTCCCTGGACTGGAACCTGGTCGTCGCCACGGCCGCCTCCTCCGGGCCTCCTCTCCACGACGTAACACTACGAGCTAAGCAGACAAACTGGTTGCGGCGGGAAAGCCCGCCACACAGAGATGAGCCGTCACAGCCAGCGAGCGCGAAGACGCACACACCACCCAATAGCGTTCACTTGAAAAAAACAAATGTGGCCATACGTACCTCCGGCCACGTAAATCGCAGTCTCCAGAAACGTCCGCGGGGGCTACGTTTCTAGAATGAGCTTCAGTTGCATTCATTCATTCATTCATCCATTTTCCTTTAGCTTACTACCTTTATTCATCAGAGATCATCACACCGAAATGAACCGGCAACTTATGCAGCATATGTTTTACACAGTGGATAGCCTTCCAGCTGCAACCTGAAAGTACTGGGAAACACCCACACACTCTCATTCACAATCATACACTACGGCCAATATAGTTTATTCAGTTCCCCTATAGCGCATGTGTTTGGACTGTGGGGGAAACCGGAGCACCCGGAGGAAACCCACACCAACACAGGGAGAACATGCAAACTCCACACAGAAATGCCATCTGACCCAGCTGGGACTCGAACCTATGGCATTCTTGCTGTGAAGCCACAGTGCTAACCTCTCAGAAACTGAGCTGGACATCCCTGCCTCAGACACTTCCTCCAGCTCCTGGCAAAATCCTAAGGCTGTACCAGAAAAGCAGGAGACATAGCCCTTCCAGCATGTCATGGATCTTCTTCAGAAGGACTGGCCCAAAACACAGGTGAACACATCTGAAACAGAAGCCAGATCCAACTTAATGACTGCTCTCAGTGTGGCCAATGTACCTACAAAAATGTTTGGCCATTGATATTCGAGATCATGACCTTTTGCTCATGAAACAATATTCATGATGAGGAATGTAGATTGTCTGGTAAATCAAGAGCTTCACCTTCCGACCTTTCTCTTCACCACAACAGACCTGCTGCTGCTGTTGCTGTACCGATCTGTCAGCCACATCTGTCACAATTCACTGCAGACTGTTTCAGAACACAATAAAGGTTCAGGTCAGATGAAGCTAACAGATTTCCGAATAAAGCGCGGGAGTGTCCGGCAACTGGTTTAATTTTGGACGGGAGCGGGCGGTCTTACAACATTGCTTTCGACTTCCGAGCAAGCGAGCATACGTATGTATGTGTGTGAGTGAGACAGCGTGATGCTGCATTTAGCTTGCTTGTTGCTCTGTGTGTGTGTGTGTGTGTGTGTGTGTGTGTGTGTGTGTGTGTGTGTGTGTGTGTGTGTGTGTGTGTGTGTGTGTGTGTCGTTACCTCGTTAGCATGAACATGCGTGTTGACAAGTGTTCATACCAGCTCAAAACCACAGAAATGAGCTGAAGGTGCACAGTCTTAAGATGGTCTGTGAAGAAGCTACAGACTTTATTCAGGAAACCCACAGTGAACAGAGAGAAGAAGAAGCTGAGCAGAGGCGGTGTGCAAATCTGCAGAGCAGAGAATCAATTACACTCATTTTACTGCAGGAAAACGAAGATTAAATGCACAAACATACAATTTACAAGTGTCTTTATTCACCTTGACTAGCTTCTTTTATGAAAAAATAATCGAGTTCTATTGAAATGCTTTTACTCACTATTGTTCTTTAAAATGTGCACACCACAAACCACGTGTTTAAACAGATGATTATGTTAGAAATGTTTATGATAGAAAAATACACAACATTAATATCTCTTATATCTGTAATACATTATATCGAATTTCAGTAATTATGTAGATATTACTTATTTTATTTATTATATAGTTCTGTTTGTCTAATTCTCACTCTGTGTTTCTGTTTTCTTTCAGATTTCTCCAAGATCGTCATCATCATTACTGGTGTGTGTGTGATTGTGCTGCTGATCTGTGGATTCACTCTCACTGTGTGTAAATTAAGACGCAAGAGAACAGGTTTGATCATTACTGTGATTAAGTATTATAGTCAAATTCATTTGAGTGTTTGAGTCTCTAAACTGTTTCAGAGAATCTGTATTCTAAAAGTTTCTGTATTAGACCCATCTGTATGACAGTTTGTGTTTCTCTCACTGATTAATTCATTTTGTTTTGTTTAATCAGAAATAACCTCCACATCGGACAAGGGAAAGAGAGTGAAAAACACAGCGGTGAGTTACAGAGTGTGTGTGTGTTTACATTTATTTGTAGATAACAATTATTTGGTTATT